>NC_136523.1:680000-717500 GCF_053919585.1 Euprymna scolopes
CAGTTTAGGAGTGAATCCTAAACATAGGAATGTCTAAATACATAAGCATATGTAATTTTAGAGATCTATAGATTTTTAAGACTAATGGTTCAACACTTACCAAGACCAAAAGTCACTCGAGGATAAGAGTTCACTAGATTTTCAATTGACTGATGATAGATTACTAGGAAAGGATTGAGAATTATGAAAAATTCACAGGACATATTTGTTAACATTGAATGTCAAAAAAACAGTTTGTAGAGAAACATTTCTGCAGTAACATTCTACAATTGAGAAGTCCAAGGAAAGATAATGTTCATAGAAGTTTCTTAAGGAAGTCTTTTTAAGAAGAGTTCTTGCTAAGCAAAACACAACCAGTGTTCTTCACTTGCATAACTTTAACACAACATATTGAAATATGATTAGGCAGTGTTGTTAAACACAATTTTTATTTCTAATTGATTTTCATATTTAATCCTGGTCAATTTTTTCTATTATATTTATATTGCCCCTATACAATCTTATTACACTAGCAGAAAAATGTTTAGCAATTTCTATAATGCTTACCTGCGGCAGCCAGATATGCGGCTCGTTTCGAGACACATGAACAAACATACTGAGCAATACGACAATCTTCAACTGTGTAATGTTCAAGGCCAAGTTCTTCAAATACTTGCTTCGTATTTTTAAAGCCATCATCAATATCACTGAAAGGAAACCAAGTTAATGTGGCACTAGGTTAACTTGAAAATCAAATAAACAACCTTGGAAAACAAATAAAGGGGGGAAAAAAAACTTGTAGAAAAAAAAATAAAATTGAGATAAAAAGAAAATCTAAAAATAAAAATTTTAATATGGGTCAGAATCAGTAGAAAAATCTTTAAAAAAATCTAATTTTGTGTTATCTATCTATACAATATACACAAAATGTTATTTACTATTAATGGATTATTTATGGAAGTCAAAAAGACATTAGCATAAAATAGTAAAATTTGAAAAATCCTATTTAAAAAATTGAATCTACCATTAACAAAACTTTAAAAATATTTGCTAAACTTTAAGAACTCTAAAATTAATATTACAATATATATCCAGTTTTTAACATCAAACTCTCAGAAATATATTCGGGTTAACATGATATTCTACCATGTAATGGAGGGTTTTAGAAATTCACTTCTAAAATAACCCATCTTTAAGATCTTTATTCCATTTTCTTTTAATCCATCCTTATCAATTCCAGGTTTTTATTGGGCTTCCTCTCAACTGTATTATATTTAACTAATCCAAGAACTCATCCATTCTTTCAATATAACCAAACCAACAAAGTCTTCTGCTCTGCACATATCTTATACAGTCCAAATTTGATTTTCCACAGAAGTAACAAATCTAAGCTTGTCTTTAAGGCTTGCATAACAATTTCTATCCATGCAATATCTTGTTAAATTTCACTTCCACACAGCACACCGTCAGATTCTTTGCCAAAAGTGATAATGCTTTACTAATAAGATTCTTGAACTTGGTCCATTTATTACTTTTGCAATCATACTAGCATCTTGTGCTCCAATCACCAAGATAAAACTTGCAGACAACCTCAAGAAATAGTATAAAAATTATTTAATCTGTCCATATCTACATTATTATACTTTCTTATAGAGCTTAAAACCTCTTAACATAATTGTAGCTTTAGTGCGAGAGATTTACATCAGGTTTCAATTATGTATTCAAACAAGTGATAAAAAATAGGTAAATATTATCAATAACATTGAAAACTTTTTTAATAGTTCGAAACAAAATTAGCGTTAATGACAATTTAATACATATTCGAATTTGAGTCCATAAGGCTTATAATTCTAGTTTTAGAAAAGCAAATTTTGATCAAAAAGTATAAAACTTGAATTCATGACACTTACCTACAGTATGATACATAAAAAGGCGAATACCATCGAACTCACCTTTCAATTTCAGAAATATATTTTGTATAAAATCGACCTCGTGTAGACAAGTCTTCTGAACCTTTGCCACAAAAAATGAGATTGTGTCTACGGAGCTTCTCCAAAACCAGGCGTGCCAATTCCCCCATGTACATCCCAGAGATCATTTTTTCATACCTGTAAAAAAAAAAAAAAAAAAAATTATGGAACTTCGCATAAATTATATAAATGTATTTAAGTAAATCTTATTCTTTTTAGTTCCTTATGCTTCATGCCTTGTGTGGAGTAACTTTCATAAAAAAATTAAATTTATGACAAGATCGGTTGAACCATCCAAATTATCCTGGAAGCACTTGGTGAGTAGGAGAGTAGTAGAGGAACCTTATTTTGGTTCTTATTGCATCAGTCGTTATCAGTGATAACTCGATGAATGGTCAGTTTTGGAACTCCAAGCGAGTTGCAATAGTAGCCAAGTGAACATTGAAAAATATGAGTAAACTTGTAACCAATCACGGAATATCATTTGTTTCTCCCAGTGAGCAATCACTGGTAATAAATGTTATTTTCTAAATGTTTCAGACGATGTAACCGTACTTCAGGTGTATCTTGTTGAACTCTGAAATCTATACAGAATTTCAAAAGTGATCTTACTCAATCCTCAGGGAAGAGGAATAGCTTGCTTTCGTTCCATCAACCATGACCGGGTAGAAGTCTTCATAAGGGTATTACTTTTCGTTTTTTGTTTTATTTTACTTCAGTCGAAGTTCTCAGAAATCAAGGGGCCCACAACCTGGGACTAACACTTAAAGTCTATATGAGATACATAGATATTCGAATGTTCCATTAAAGTTCTTTATCTCTTAAGCACTGAGTTAGTAAAGAAATTGAGAACATAACTTTCCTCTCCCCAATTAACCAGGTTCATACGTTGTATATCTTTTATTTTGGTCTCTTGGTCTTACTGGATTCCAGGACAAGAATTTATCTAGTCTGGTGGAGTATCCAGCTTCGTGCTATTACTTGAGGTAATATCACTTGGAGAAGGTGCACCATTCCTCGGAAAAGCTGTGGGGTAGCCGTAGTGAGGAGATCTTATTTGGGCAGCGAATACTATGTGATTTTGAATATTTGGTCAGGGTTTACTTTTAGGAAAAAGTATCCTCATGCCAGGTTGTTCTGTCAAACCCCTGTACAGAGAGACCTTAGACACTCGAGGACAGTGTCTAGTAGGCATTCAAGTTCTCCCCTGTATTACTAGTATCAATTCTGAGTGCAATAAAATGTCATTAAAAAATCAGTACACCTGTTTTTTGTGCAGTCCCATGCAAAAAAAGTCTGCTTTTCCAGTTTTATGCTAATCTAACTGATCATTTTATGCAAATGAGATGCTGCTGATTGTAGTATAAAGGCCTGACTTTTATAGAGACTCAGCGAGTTAGGATTTGGTGACAGAAAGAGTCTTGTGAGCAAAAAGTTGTTTTTGCAATTGGAAGAAATTAAACAGCAGAATGGTGGGAATGGTTTTAAAATATATATATATATATATATATATTTCTATTTTGAACATTGAAACCAGGAGGAATTAACACTGAGGATTGAACTTTCTGCAGGAACCTGTGGCACAACAGATGAAAGTTCTGTTATAATCAGTTCTATGTAATATTTTTTGACTGTTGAACATTCAAATCACAGTATAAGCAGTTCTACTAAATATAATAAATTCTTGAAAACGCTTAACTGATGACTAATGAAACAAGAGCAAACTACTACAAATTAAAGGTTTTTTATGAAATTCCATGTAAATTTATGATTGATGTGATGCACTTGAGAATTGAAGGTTACAGACAAAATATTGTGAGATTAAAATCTAAGATAACACTAGTCTAAATACTCTAAGTAATGATAATTATTCTGTCTTTCTTTTAAATGCAAAACAAAAGGAAACAGCACATTTTTGTGAAATGTCTTATATTATTGCGTGTGCATGCATGTGCATATGTGGTTGTGTGCATAAATTACAAATGAGATTTTTTAAATAGTCATATTTGGTTTAATATTCATTTTATATGCAATTTTAAGAAATTGGCTTCAGAACTAACCCATCTCTTAGCAGTAGATGCGGGTGTTTGGATGTGCATGTTGAGCAAAAAAAAAAAAAAAGTGGTAAGAAGGCAGGCTCAAACCCGTACCGCAAAGGAGGAAAAGAATGGGGGAAAACCTAACGTTTATGCTGTTACGACCACCGCCAAACCGGAAGCGACATTTTTAAAAAATTAAGGCTAGACAATCTAAAGGAGAGGATAACTTTCAAAAATATTGGCGAAAAAAGTGACGTGCAGAGGTAAATTTTTTTTAAACTTTGACCCCTATTATGACCCCTTAAAATTTATTGTTTTGGGCTCATATCAAGTTATTAAGTTAGATCCATGTCCAAGGAACCTATATCTAAAATTTCAAATGCGTAGACCCAAAATTGTCGGAGGAGTTTGGTAGGGTTAGGGTCACTGTAGAAATCCTTAGATGCCAGAAAACTTTCTATTCTTTCCTTGGACCACCTGTATTTGGAATAAATTCTCTGCTCTCCCCAACTGTACAAATGTGTAGAAATTTAAATGTAATTTGAACAAATAACTCCCCACTTGGGATGCTCCCTATAAATTTAGTCTCTCTAATCACAGTAGTCTTATGTCTCAGTGGTAATATGCAATTCAATTGGGGTGAATAAAAAATGTTAAAATAAAACAGTACCAAGATGTTTTAGTTTGAAGAAATTAGAATACAATAATATTGAGGGTTTTGCATTTGCACTAGATATCTAAAGAATGGAAATATTTTTAAACATGGCAGAAATATACAACAGATGAACGATACAACTACGGACTTTCCACAGGTCACACTAATAATCAGATTCGAGCAAGTCTAAAAGTCTTATTTTTTGGTAAATAGAAAATGTGATTTTGGATTTAAAATGAGTAGTCATAAACTGTACAATAGTTTCTGTTCCCTTCCAGTGCGAGATGTGACACAAGATCAGAAAATGGAGATAAAGTATATGAGAATTCTTTGAACTATAGCCTACAAAAATACAGGAGCATCCCTGTTAGCATTTCATGATAGGAGCACTTCAGTCGATTAGCAGTGAATTAACTCCACAAAAAGAGAAGGTAAAACCTAAGCGGGTGGACCTCCTAGAATTGCACAGATATATACTTCAGTCTGACAAACGAGGTCACTAACTGAAAAATAGCCTTGACCCTGTCGGACTGATTGTTGAGGACATATCCTCAAATGGTCCTTAATATAGTCAGGTTCTTATGTTGATATTTTTCTCAGAGACTCTTTCCCACCACACTCACCCATCTGATTTGTTGGATTTATGCTTGGTTTAAAAAGATTAAGACAAATGTAAATGGGAAAAGGAAACCAAGAATAAAACAGGATTTCCTCTTCCATTTGTGGAGAAGGAAGGTGTTCAGAGGGATACAAGAGTGTGCAAGGTGAGGGGGGGGTCAGAAATGAAGATAAGAGATGGGGGAGGTTAGAGAGAAGAGAGGTAAACAGAGGGGAGGGCTTAGATATAGAAGGAAGAGGTAAGATGCAGAGTTGTTTAGTGACAGGGGATAGCAAGAATCAGAAAGGGGGAGATGAAAAGTTGTGGCACTTACTTTTGCATTCCAGGATTGATGGAATGTTTGTCCACTTGTCTATCGTATTCAGTTCGGATCCTATCCATACAGCCATCATCACCAAATGCACCCCACTCGGTATTCACTATGACCTTGAAAACAAAAATAAAAAATAGATAACAGATTATCACAAGAAATAACAAAACTAAAACTAAGAGGTCAGCAAAGGAGGTCTTGTTCCTTCATTAAAGCGAGGGTCCTAGCCATATGGTAGGTAGGGGTGGAATATACGTACACTAGTTATATCTATTCAACATTGCTTGGTAGTGTATTTATATGCCATTTGTTTTGCTTTTCTTTTTTAAACTATGCCTGATTTTTATTATCACAGGGAAATAATTGTAGAGATGAATACAGTTTTTGTTTTTTCAAGATTCTTGAAGTTTGAAATTCTTTCCAAACTGGACAAAGTATTTTGTGGAAGAAATTAAATACAATTAGATTTCATTATTCTTAACAGGCTTCAATAATCTACAAAGAAAATATACACTGATGGACCAGAATAAAAATCTCCTTGGCCTTTTGATTATGAACAAAGTATCGTATCTGTTCGGTTAATACAGAAAAATGAAGTATAATGTCCAGAAAGAAAAAAAATCCCTCTAAACTTAGCAATTTTAATATTTGTTCCAATCCAGAAGGAATATTTGAAAAACTGGATTTTCATCACATCAAAAACTTATGTCTATATGGTTTTGAAGCGAGACAAGTAAAGAGATAAAGAAACCAAAAATCCAAAAATTGACTTATATATTCAATTAAATCATTGGGGGAGAGAAAAAAAAAAAAGAGGGGGAAGTACGGAGCTCTAGAGTTTACAGCCAATTCATGTTGACATGCTCTTTTTAAGAGCAGTTAAAAGTGCTCACCCAACATAAAGGTATACACTTCTCCCCTTTCTCCAAATGTGCCTTAATGACCTGCTCACTTCCTTTTATGTCCTACTTTAAAAACAAAAAAAAAAAAAAAATTGCCTTTCCCATCATGGACTCCAAATGCATAAATGAGTCGGCCATTTTGTCTCTTCTTTCAAATGGAAAAACACGGGTATGCCCTTGATTTTGTTTGCAGATACACCAGTTGAAAGCAGTTCTCATTGGTGTACCTAAATTAAATCAACATTGAGCGTGGTTAATACTTTAATCATTTTCGAATACCAAGTATTGTAACCAAAAACACTAATTTTTTACTGAGTCTTTAAGACAGGCTTAAACCTGATGACATGAGAAGCACTGAATCAGAGCAGAATAGGGAGACGTGTTCAGAATAAGAAATTTTTATGGTATGACCATTTTGAAAAAATGGAGTTCTTGGGATAGATTCCAAACAATTGGGATAGCAGAGTCAGTTCAAAGGGTAGGGGGCCAAGAAAAACATCAGGATATGAGGCGGCTCAACTTGAAAGAGGTATAAATAAAAATCTGACCAAAGATTAGTTTGGTTGGTTTTGTTTTACGGCATATCAACCCTTTTTAGGTTATTTAATGCCAAATCCAGTGATTTTGAAGAAAAATCACTTAATAGAATATATATATTTTTTTTCAAGTCAGTTTCTATTTAACCCATAGTTGGAACCCTAACAGGTACTACCACTCCAGGTCAGAGTACCTGGGAGCAATGGCGATTAAGGGGTGGCTCCACACGCCCCAAAGCCCGCAAGCTGGGGCCTCACCATTGGATATAGTTTAAGGTCATATCCAGGACAGATTAGTTTGGAAGTCAATTTCTAAAAGCCATCCAACACATGCCAGCATTTAAAACAACCATTAAACAGAACATGTGGATGGCTATCATCATGACTTCACTCTGGTGTATATTTGAGAACGAGCCTCATTGAGAACATAATGGGCAACTAGTATCCTGTCGCCATAAGGTAGCCAAAGGCAAGGAAATTTGGGTACTTGTACAGTTTAAGCAAGACATTAAAAATGAAAATATCGAAAATAAAGTTTAAATTATACGTATCAGTTTTGAACTGAAGATTTCCGAAAAAAATTTCACTTAATTTAATAGAGTAGTTTTTGTTTTTACAGCGGAAAAATGCGTTTTTATGAGAGCGCATTAAAGGACATCTTGGATTTGTTTTTCTTTTTTTTTTGTTTAATGGCATATCAACCCTTTGTGGGTTATTTAATGCCACATCCAGTCAATTTGGGAATAGCATTCGATGTTGTATCCAGTTATTTTATAGGAGATTTTTATTCTTCAAGCTCCTTGTATTTTCAATCATTAGTTTGTAGCTTTTGATTTGGTTGTTTTATAGTGGATTTTGTCATTTTTGTTCTCAGCCTTGCAGAATATAATTGGGTTTTGCAATGGGAGGGGGAAAAGGGTTACAGTATTATTAAGTCCTGTATTATGAATGTAGTTATATTGTTGATTGTGTTTTATATTCAAATTGTCCTCATTCTTAAGGAAGGTTTCTTGGAGATAAATAACCAAAGGATTAAATTTAGTTTGCAACAATAAATTTCATTGTAATTTGCCTTCAATCCACGGCAATTCCATTGGATTTTCATGTAATTCATGAGGATTTTTTTTGGGGTTTGAGGAATAACTTCAGTTTTCATGTCTTCTAATTCCGTAAATCTATTTGTAGTAGTAGTAGTAGTAGTGGCTTCTGTTTGTGGTAATTTCTTTATATTTTGTTTTTTGGTAGATGTATTTTTTGTTTGTTTTTCAAGTGTGTTTTTTTCATCACGGAGAAGACATATTGGTGACCTGTGTGGTCTTTCTTTTAACTGATTTTGTTTTTCCTTGGTTTCGTCTTTTTCAGCATCTGCACGATGTACTGGTGATTTTTGTGGTCTTTCTTTTGATCGACTTTGTTTTCTTGGATATTTTGATTTTGGTTGAGAATTTGTTTTATTGGTAACATTAGTTGATGATTAATAATGATTAATTTTTGATATGTTTGGTTTGATTTCATTTATAAATTTGGGCCAGTCGTTTGGTCCCAATTGTAACAATTTGTTTATTAGTATTTCGTATTTGGAGTCTTGGTTAGTGATGCTGGATGATATACAATTTGAGGTGACTTGAGAGTACGTCTTTTCCTTCATGTATCCATCTACTATTTTCCTGGCTTCGAGGAAGGAGATGTTTTTGGCATGTTTTATTGACACTACTTCCTTTTTTCTTCCAGATTCTGCATGCTCTAGCATAAGCAGGATGGTTTTCTACACAATTTGCACATTTGCAATCAAGATTGCAGTCATTGACAGTGTGGTCTTGATCTTTCTGGCCACATCTGCTGCACACTGTTCGTCTCCTACATGCATCCTCATGGTGCCCAAACTTCTGGCATTTAAAGCATCGAAGTGGGTTTGGTATAAAGGGTTCAACTTTTTCAACATTGAACCCAATTTTGATTTCTTTTAGGATAGTGGGTCTATCGAACGGTATAATGTAAGTGTTCATATGTATAGTCTGATTCTCTTTTATTGTAATTCTTTTAACGTTTATTGCTCCTTGGTTTTTAAGTTCTTTTGTTATCTCTTCAGTAGTGCACATTGATAGGTCTTTCGATTTTATTACACCTTTTGATGTATTCAGATTCTTGTGTGGATAAGTTTTGATATTTATGTTGTGGAAAATTTTCATTCCTAGGAGAAAAGTGGCATGTTTTTCTCTTTCCACTTCCACCAGTAGGGTTTTATTTTTTAAAGTTTTTACATTTTTGGGGTAATATATGCAGATATAATTTTATGTATAATAAACGGTGATAAGTCAGTTATTTTGGTTTCTTCGGTGGATTCCAATACAATAAATTTTGAGGATGTTTGATGTAGTTCATTATCTGAACTTTCCGAGTCGACATGTTGGCGCTTGGAGTTTTTATACTTGGCCATACATATATATATTTTAAATTCATTCTTTATGCTCCCCACCCACCTCGGAGTCCAATATTGAGGCATGTTAAGGGAGAAACCCATTCACCTTGTCATGCCAGGGCTACATAAACAGTATACATGTTCCAAATGGGAGCTATGAGCACCCATAATCCTTTAGTTACACAATCCAAGTCATTTGTGGTAACTTCCGGCACTATACAGCCATGTCATAACTTTAATCATTTGGCACATTTGACCCTAGCCACCGCCTTCTAACAGATGGAAAATATGTATATAGTTTATAGTAGTACAAGGTAGAACTGTTACGGTTTAGAGGAAATTGATATAAAAGTAGATGTGTTAGGGCTTGACGTAACTAGCCGATTGATCGGATCGGGCCCCTCTGACCATCTGTCTAGCCTTGTATGAGGCCAAAGTGGAGTGTTGCAACTGATATCTTTAATTTACCTACAGGGTGGTCAAAAAGTCAGGTAACATTTTAAAGAAAAACGATATTAGCAATACACGTATATTTAAGTACCATACATTGAAATATAAAATGAAACAAACATGAAATATGTTTATTTTGTTAATTGTCGTGCTGTATCCATGTTCTTGTTTTATAAGTACTTTCATGGAATGTGTTCACATTAACTTATGCCCCCCCCAAAAAAAAATAAAACTGTCTGAAGCATTCAATGAGCAACAAAATACATGTTTTTAACCTTTTTGCCTTTGATGTCTTGACTGTATTAACATGCACTTTAAATGTAATGGGAACAAATATTTTGCTGCCTAACTCCCCACCATTAATCTCCTACAAATCTGGCTCCTATCATAGAAGCTCCTTACGCTTCAGTAGCCAAATGAACTTGACTCCATCTGCATTCACTGTTCAGGTCGTGATCATCTACTT
The DNA here is from genome assembly GCF_053919585.1 of Euprymna scolopes. NCBI lineage: Eukaryota > Metazoa > Mollusca > Cephalopoda > Sepiida > Sepiolidae > Euprymna > Euprymna scolopes. The sequence goes on from NC_136523.1 coordinate 690,346, forward strand.
GCTTTCTTCATCTGAATTTGGTGCCAGATTTCAATACCGGTCACATTGTAAATCTTGTCTGTCACAACAGGATTTTCCCTTTAAACAAAACCTCAACTCCAATTTAAAAACAAGCAAGGTTTTATTTTTAGAGGTTACAATATTTCTCCACTAAATGACAAACTTTGAGTCCAACCAAATCAAAACAAGTTAAACTAGAGACGAGGCCTATCTCAAAGACTCAAGAAAACCCAACTGACCTCCCACTGGAATATAGTTACATGTATTGTTTAGAGTAGATCAGTCTACCCACTTAAAAAGGATAAACTGTTTATCTATGGACATAAAAAAAACTGACTGACCAGAGTGTTCTGGTCAGCAAGTTGCCAAGGCTCATAAAACCTTGTATCTATAATATTACTATTTTAAAGATGCTTGCCTATTTTTTGGGTGGTCTCCTACCTCAGTTAAATATTTCTCCGTGCATACTCATCATCCACCTGCATTGCAACTATACACCCATCTAAACATGCAGCATTGCCTATGTTTACAGCAATGTGCCTTGTTTATGAGCAAACAATTTTTTAGCAAATAGCGCAAAAGTAACCTTTTTATAGTACTTTAATATGGAGGAGCAGAATAAGTTTTCTGAAAAAAAAAATACAAAAACAATAAAAGCATTTGTGTTGAACTTACTGTTTTTGGTTCATTTCTATCTTCATTCCAAACTTCGACATTATCCAAATTCTCTATATAACAAGCATTGGTGCCGGTACCTACCAAAATAGAACAGAAATTGTAATAAGATAAGAGGAAAAGTACAATGAAAAAAAATTTAAATGACAACCGGTTCTGTATATATATATTGTATATATTCTTATATATTATTCAAATGCAGATATTTATCAGGTATAAGTAGATTGAAAGTAAAAAAATTATGAATTGATTTATTTTACCTTTTATTAATAAAGTTTCATTTTTTTTAAATTACAAATCTTAATTCCTATCATTGTTTCTATTTACTTGCCACCCCACTTATTTTTCCAATATATGTTGTAGCAAGACTGCTTCACGTAACACCTCTGGAGAAACACAAAAGTATACATCTAAAAACATCTGCAACTTCAGTCCCAACATCTGACCCCTACCCCAACTTGCCTGATTGCAACCCCTTTGACCATGTTCAGAACATAGTTGTGCATCATAAGTCACTGGAATCTGATCAACAGAAGTGGTCAAACACCTCAGCAAAAATAACCTGCTCAGTGACATGCAATATAGTTTCCATTCTGAGATATCTACAACTGATGTACTAATTTATATCACACAGGATTAGTGAATCTCTCAATAGTGGTTTTGTTTTTGTAGCAATAGTTCCTGACATATCAAAGGCTCTTGAAAGAGTATGGTGTAAAGGTCTACTTCACAAGATCGCCAGTTATGGAATAACTGGAAATGTCCTCAATTATTAAATTGTTTCTGATAAGCTTACAAGAGCAGCCATTGGGTAGAAATCAAACAGTATTAACGCTGGCATTTCTCCAAGTTCCATCCTGGGTCTAACTCTTCCTGATCTTCAATGATCTTCCAAATCAGATCATTTGTAGACATTTATGCAGATGACACCACAATCTATGGCAACACTTCAAAGACCAGTAATGAGCAAAGTCTTTCTGATTCTCTTCTGATCTTGAGAATGTGATGCAATGGGGAAAACGGTGGCTAGTTAATGTTAATGCATCGAAAACCAAGTTTCTCCTTTCATCATAATTGTTCTGACCCTCATCACACCCCAATGGAAATGAATGACTAGTATTGACAAGCGTCTGGGACTGACCTTCATTCCTGATCTGAAATGGAACATGTACATCAAATCTGTTGCCAAGATGGCTGGGAAAATTGTTGGATCACTACCACTCCAGAAGGTATCTCACATCACTCAAGGTATCTCATGCAATCCTATTTATTTAAGAATCAGGTATGCCCTAAAATGGAGTACTGTTGCCATATCTGGACAGGAGCTGCTCAGTGCACCTTATCCAACCTTGATAGAGTTCAAAACCTAGTAGGAGATGCTCTTTTCTCTTCCCTGCAACCTTCCCACAGAAGAGACTTTGCAAGCCTGTCTCTGCTCTATTATTTTCAAATTCTACCCAGTTTACACCATTAACGATTACTAAACTACCACATTACATTCATTAACCCTTATCCTTGAGTGGCCTTCGGGTATCGATAAATGGTGACTCCCAAGTATAAAAATAAAAAAAAGCAACTGTACCATTTGCAACAATATGAACAATTTCAGTGTGAATTTCTGAAGTATTAAATCCATTCTTTTAGATGCATATATCGACATGTTTATATCCATAGATTGGTATGCACAGGATTCACAACTAAACTAACCAATCACAATTTTGGAACAGCTGTTGCGCATAAGGATGGGTAATGTGGGTTATATTTAGATTTAAGCAAATTAGGAAAATAAGGGGTGAAAGTCAAATACCTGATTTTTACAAAATGTTAATATTAAACATCTGATAATTTCAATTTCTATAAAAACGATGACACTTTATGCAGGCTGGATCTAATCTCTAATAAATGCTCTATTGAGTTGGCCCTTATACCCTCTAAACAAATGCCTCGCTGAATCTTGCCTTCCTGGTAAGTAGAAAATTGCTTTTCTGGCACAAGCGTACCAAGAATTTTGGTGAAAGAACTGACCAACAAAATTATCGGCCTATCAGTCTCTTCCCACTGTTTACTAAAGCCTTTGATGGCGATAGTCCACCTCATAAATGCTAAACTAACACTATGGATTTAGACGAGCTGATTTTACTGCAGATACTCAAGTCATCTCAAAGTATTTATCATACATACCATGGATAAAGTTCATGAAGCTGAAGCCGAAACACTTGATACATCCAAGGTTATCGACATTCATAAAGATATCCTCATGGAAGTTAATTTGTAAGGTATTACTGAAAGAGTATTTAATAAAACCTTTTGAAGCCAAAAATAAGATTTAGGTTCTTGATGGTCTTGCATCATGAGATGTGCTTGTGCCTCAGAGGTTGATACTTTGACAGTTATTCTTGATCTTTATAAATGACTTTTCTTGATGAAATTGTGTTAGAGATGGGTACATTTGCTAATGACACCATGCTCTATTTCTGATATGTGGGAAAAACAAACATGCATATACAAGGCAATGGCTGAATCCTTAGAAAAGGTCTTCCAGGCCTAGTGGAGATAAAATGGATAACATTTAATGCTACTAAGACAAGGCTTCTTTCCTTCAATTAATTTTTTTCATGGCAAGCAATAGTTGAAAAAGTAGTACCTTACCCAAATTCAAACTACTTGGCTTAACATTTAGATAACATGAATTGGAACATATGTTCCAGACATTGCCAAGGCTGCTACAAAGATGATATTTCTCTACCAAGCTAGAAAACTTTTCACTTATCAGTACCTTATATCTCTTTAAAGCCCCCATTCACTCATGCATGGAGTATTGTTGCCACATGTGGCCTGGTGCACCAACCACTAGTCGCTTTTAGGGTCCAAAAACGAACTACTAGTCTAATATATCTCAAACTATCTAACAAGCTCCTGCCTCTGTCCCATCACTGCAATGCATTCCTGTGCTTGTTTTCCAAGTATTTTAATGAAATGTGCTGTGATGCACATGTTACGTCATTACTCTAAATACACCTGATCAACCTGGGAGTCAAATCGGACCAAGTAAAGAATAGATACCCTGTAGCAGAAGACGATGACTAGCGACGACCGGCGTACATTTCAAGTAACACCGGTAATTCGACCTTGACATTGGCACAAGCAGATGGTGTTGGTTTATAAACACATCAAATAGCAAACATTCGCGAGCAAGATTTTTTAAAAATATATTTACAAAACTTTGGAAGATTTAAAAGAAAATTTCTAATACATTTACAGAACTTTATAAAACTTAGAATAATAATAATTATAATAAAATAAATAAATTTAAGCCAAACTTATTAATGGCAGAAACAAATGTAAAATAACTGACTTGTTTGGATTTTTGCAAATGTTTTGCTGGTTTTTGTGACCAAGATTGATTTTTTTGTACAGTGGGTTTTTTTTTGTTTTTGCTTTTTTGTCAGTGTACATTTTTTAATACAATTCAATATTTAAATTTTCTTTAAAACATTAAATTTAGTGACAATTAATATATTTTTTAAATAATATTTTTAAATATTAAATTTTGATTTAATCTCATAATACCCTCACGTGATCAATCTATTAAATGACAAAAAAAAAAATCCAAAAGTAATATATTTAAATAAATGGGTGTCTTTCCGAGTGCATTTTTAATATATTTACAGAACGTTTTAATAAAACTTAAAATATTATAGGCAAATGTGTATTTCAGCGGCGTAAATGTTTTTCTTTGTTTTGTTTTTAAATAAAACATGGACACCAAAAATCATGGTCCTATGAAAAAAAAAAAAAAAAATTTGGAAAGAAAAAAAAAAAAACACCAATGTCTTAATTTCCGCACTTGAAGTGTACATTTAGAAAAAGACCCCCCCCCCAAAAAAAAACAGCGGCCAAAATCATGGTTCCATGAAAGAGCGTAAAAAAGGCCAAATTTTCATAACAAGATGGCAGCCCCGATTGTTGTACATTCAGTCTAATAAAAAATGTTGAAAAAAATAGTAAAAGTTCAGTTTTTTTCAGGTTTTATTTCAGCCTTAGGGTCTTATGTGTTTTATATAAAAATATAAAATTTTTATAAATTTTTGTCTGTCAAATAATTTATGCTGCTGTAACACACATTTGCCTAATTATAATTATAATAAAAATAAATAAATAGAATGAGCTATATTAATTAGAAAACATTGTCATATTTATTTTTTAATAGCTCGTAAAATTTTGGCTTAATTGGTACTTGATGACGAGTGTGGCTTCGGCTTTTTTTAATCTTTTTTTTTTTTTTTGCCTGAAAACGTTTTTGTTGCTAAATAGACCAATGTTTGTGCAGGGTCCACCCTCATCATCAAGTACCAAATAATTAAATAAATATTGAATTGTATTAAAAACGCACATTGAAAAGAAAACAAAATTTAAAAAAAAAAAAAAAACTGTACATAAAAATCAATCTTGGTCTCAAAAACCAGTGAAACATCCATTTATTTAAATATCTTTCATTTAAATACGTTTGTTTTGTTACTTAAAATGTTTCATATATATATTTTTTTTCTTTTAAATTTTCCAAAGTTTTGTAAATATATTTTTTTTTAAATCTTGCTCGCGAATATTCGACCAGGTCTGCTATTTGACATGTTTACGAAACAACCAACACTATGTGCATGTGCCAATGTCAAGGTCGAATCACTGGTGTCACTTGAAATGTGCGCCGGTCATTGGCAGTCATCGTCTTCTGCTATAGGGTATCTATTCTTTACTTGGTCCAAGTCAACAAGATCGTCTTTCACTGCAGAGGTTAACAGATAACTTTCTACTACAATAGCTTCTTTTGTCAAAGTGATAACCTATGGAATTCCGTTCCTGCTTCCAGTTTCTCCCGACTACAAATATGCAGAAATTTAAATGTAATGCGAATAAAAACCTTACTACACAACTGCTTTAAAATGCCTTGAATTTACAATAGCCCTTACATCTCAATGGCATTATCTTTACAGATGAACTCAGAAAAAAAGGATTTAAAGTTTTAAGGGACATATGGTCACAAATTTACATTTAACAATTCAAATATTTTAAATTTTCACATTAAATTTGATCAGACACCAATGAATTAAGTTTTCCTGAATTTCAATTTTTTTAAGACCCTCTTAAGTCTTAAATGTTGTAAATTTTCTAGAATCAAACTAATGTAATGGATTTTGATCACAATTAGAATAAGGATTTTAGACATAAGGTTTATTAGCATTATATCTTTTTAATCTTGTAAACAGGCAGAAAAAGGATGCAAAATAGATATACAAGGTCAATGGAAAAGAATCTCCATAGAGTGCTTAACAATATTAAGAGTAATTTTTGCATATATATTACAGAAGAACAGAACATTGTTTCAGAAGCAGAAGAAAGTATGCTAGAGACCAATTAGGTCATTATTGTTTGGATTCGAAACCGATGTTCTGATCTGTAATACTTGTATAATTTTTTTTTTTTTTTTTTATTCCATGCAAAAATCTTAATTCAAAAATATTTACAAATTTATATGAACTAATTGACACATTTTTTACTAATGTTTATCCTCTGATAAGCCCATCTTCGAGAATGAAGATTTTTCCTTGTTTGAATTTTAGATTAATACTGTAATTATATATAACGAGTCTAGATCACATTTTGTCATTTAGGGAAACATTCTGCAAATAACATCCCAGATAAGAACAATAGACTGAATAATCCAAATTTTAACAATTACGACACCTTATCTATACCTTAATTGGTAACAATCCTTATTTCCTATGCCAGTTTTTGACATACAGTAAGCGAAATTAGCTAACTTCCTGCTGAAAAGATAAGTGTGATTCATTTCTTGTTTACTTAGCACTTGGCTAAATCATCAGCCACTAACCAACGGCACGAGTTAAGATTAAATATTTTACATTACAATTTCTTAAGGAAACCCTTTATGCACTTGACAATGCCCAGCTTTATAATACTTAAAATACAAATATCACAATTGAACATCAAACATATGTATCACAAATTAGCCTAGAGGGAAAGAGTGAGTGTGGATTGTTTCATATGGATCAAGGATGGAAAGATGGGAATCTTTTCATAGTTTTTTTTTTTCTTCATTTTTCTTTTAGGTTCTTTTAATTCTTTACTTTTTTCCATGCTATCCTTCAGATATTGCTCTTCCTCCATCCCCTTTTTACCCCCTTCACATTAAATTTAAATAAATTAAACTGAATATATCCCAGATTTGGATACCTTTACACTTAGAAGCTGTGTTCCAAAATTCATAATCAGTTAATTAGTTTAGGAGTAAATCATGAGTACATACAAATATAACTTTATGAAAATAAAAACGGCATTTTCCTGTTAAATACAATGTATTTTCAGAACAGTTACATGTAATTTTAAAACAGGGTTAAGCTGTTAGCAGAATTGTTTGTTATTAGTGAAGAAAGCTGCAGTGTACTATATGCCCCTCTTGCTAGCTAGTTCCCTCATCGCATTGAGACAATACTTTGCAATTTGTTTTTATTGGAAGATAAGCCAGATTATTCAATGATAGCAGGCATCAACTTAGAACAATTTGCATCAAGGTGATTCTCAAGGGCACAGACAATTCCAATCATCAGCATATGTGCACACATCTGGTAGACACCGACAAGTAACAACTGGTGGCAGCCTTACAAGTTGCAGTTTTAGCAAATATCAACCATATTTTGAGTTCTTCAATCTTAAAGCATCATTAATTCAAGGCATCATTAATTTAAGGCCTATTTTTACAGGCTGGCATATGTTTAATGGCTTTTAGAAACCAACTTCCAAAGTAACCTGACTCATTCCATGGAAAGTGGTCCAAAATCAGAATTTTAAATCCAATATTTTCTAGCATTGTTATGTTTTTTCCTGAAAGACAACACCCTAAACTACAAAATGTAAAAATTAAATTCTGATCTTTTCTGTGTTGAGGCTATAAACATTGGCTATTTATTGAAGTCAGAAAATAAAAGAATTGCCTATTTTTCAGACATTCATTTTTACTAATAAATAACAGAATTATGTTTAATTATATTTTTCATGATTGAGACATATAGATTTCAAAATAATTGAGGCCCTGAGTTTCTGTTAATCATTTTTACATTAAATTTTCATAAAGTTAGCCCTATGTTCATGAACAGAAAAGACGTTGCGAGCCTATCCTTGTTTTATCGTTATTTTCATGGCAGGTGCTCGTCTGAACTCCAATCCCTGGTCCCCCCCTCGCCAATCTTTCACGAAAAACACCCGTCTAGCTGAATCCACTGAAAAATTTCCCCCACTCAATATATGTGCCTAAATCAAAACGCGGATTCCATCAACAAAGCTTCTTTCTTAGAACTGCACGCCTGTGGAACTGTTCCGTCTGCCTGCTTCCCTCCGGACTACAACTTGGATGTCTTCAAGTCTAATGTTAACAAATTCCTAATGAACCGCCCCCTTAAGTAAACACTTCATCAAATCTCCACACTAACGTAATGTACTTGCAATAACCCTTATCCCTGAGTGGCTTCCGGGCCTTGATAAGTGGTGATCACTGTAAAAAAAAAAAAAAAAAAAAAAAAAAAAAAACATACGTGACGCTTAATCGACTCTTTCTTATTCTTCAATAAAATCCGAAGAAAATATTTCAGGTTATAAGCTAGTATATTATTGCAAACAAAATAGCAAAAAAAAAAATAAATAAATAATCTAGCTATTTTTTTCTTCTTGAAAGAACACTTTGAATTTGTGCAACACCCGTGACGTCACGTGTGTTACATGCCAAAATATCACTTCAAACTTTGCAATAATCAATGGATTTAAACATAAATAACACACATACAATGCTATAAAAGATTTATTTATGGAGAAATTTTAGGTTGAAAATAAAGCACATCCCGATTTCTTCCAATATCTATCATTCCTACTGGAACTGGTGGAATCAGTTTTCCCATCACATTCTTGGGCTGATATACAATCATATCAGTTTTTTCTGGCCAGTACCATTGCCCTTTTCTGGAATACTTTGTTGATATGAAATGTTTTTATTTTAAATAGGTCCTTGTCTAAACGTTAAAAATAAATTATTGAAGAAAAAAAATAAATTAAAATATTTAATTTTTCTTTTCATCACAAGTTCAAATATTCAAAGGTTGAGAAAATAAATTTCTTTATTAACTGTATGGAAAACTAAGCTGGCCTTGTCGATTTTTTATACTAAGTCACTAACATGGATTATTGGTGCTTGCTGCTGCTTGAAAAATAAATGCTGTCTGAAAAATTTCTACTCCAAAATTCTTATGTGTGTGTTCAAAGTTAAAAAAAAAAAAAAAAAAAAAAAAAACTACTTAATATAGTTTTATGATACATACATAAAAAAAATAAAGGTTTTTACACTAACCTGTGCATGTTTGAAATCTTTTCAATAAAAATTGTTTATGCTATAAAGCCTGAACTTTAAGGGACGGTACGGTCCAAACCAAATGATTAATTCACTTAGGACAAAAAACCAAGATTAAGAAAATACTTTATTCTGATTGGTTGCCAAATTTGAGTATTTTCCAACTTCATGGAACTTTGGAAATCAATGAGATTTTGCAGGAGTAACGCATGTGTTAAGATGTAACACGTGACAACAAATACCTTAATTTTCAGAGGTTCAATGAATAAAAATTTACTAAAAGACTATTGTAATAATTAGAAGACTCCATAAAAATTTAGAAAAACACATTTTTATAAAAAAATAAAGGCACAATTCAGAATTTATACAATGTTTAAAATATCCTTCACATCTGAATGTAATGCACGTGATGCTAGAAACAAGACTATTATAAAAAAAAAAAATTGTCATAGGTATGAGTTTTTTTTTTATGCACTGGCAAGAGTAAGGTCTTAAGGTTAAACAAGCCAAAAAGAAAAGAGATTAAATTATTATAAGGGTAATTTTAAATAAAAGTTATTGCTGAAAACTCTTCCGAACTGTACCACACATGACATGGAATGTCCCACCTATGTCCGATCAGACAATTATTCATCTTTCTTTCAAATCTAGTTTTTCCAATTATGTTTTCCTTCACTTTTCCCATCAATTGGCTGTTACCTCAACTGCTCTACATGTAATACTTGAACTCGTTTCAATGTGACCATACTATCAAAGCCTTCCATTCTGCATACCTCTCCCTATAGGGCCCACATTTAATCTTCTGAGATTATCAAATCTAAATCTTTACACATCCTTATGTCCTTCTCCATGCAACACATGTCCTCAACCTTCAAAGGCCAGGTTTCACTTTCATACATCATACTGCATACACATGCTTGATAGACTCTTCCCTCGGTTGACATTACTGGTAAGTAAAGGCAAAGCATTGAGGTATCTGGTTGCAAAGAGAACTGCAAGAAGAGCAATATCCAAAGCCAAGATGAAGGTTGAGCAAGTTAAGTTTCCAAATATACTATGAACAGATGAGAAAAATTAAGTATTCAGAATAACTAAAAAGGACAATGGCACATGAGCAACAAATGAACAAGAGATTCTTAGAAATGCTATTATGAGAAATTGTTGAATACAGCGTTTTCATGGAACTGAGAAAATGTAGAAATTGCAGAAGCAGTATTTAGTCAACTATAACAATTGAGAAAAGGATAGGAGAGTAGAAAAATGAACCTTCACAAACTTGTAATTTTTTGTTTCCCTTGTTTTATCTTTTAGTTGTCATATTCCATGAGCAATGTTTGTGACAAAGGAGAAAAATTGCTGTTTTATAGGTTGGAAACAATCCATCTAACATTAACTGTTGGCCAGTTTTTGACTTTAAAGTAATTTGTTTTGGTTATTTGAAGAGACAAAATGTATCGTTCACATATTGAAAATAGACCAAGGACTTCATGCCTCCAGAAAGTAATTGCTCTTCATAGAAACCCACGAAAATACTCAGCATCCTCGGCCCCCCCGGACTGAGCCCATAGACACCTATTTGCCGATACATTACATCATAGAAACTGAATTCAGACGTAGTAGCAAATTTCATCAGCTCAACAAATATGCTTTCAGAAATAGAGGCAACAATATTCGCCCTTTTTTCGATATTTTAAAACGCATTTTGCTTTTAATCATGGATTAGAAATCTTCCTTTCATGATTGCAATATTTAAATTCTGTACCTCCGAAAGAATCAAAATATTTCAAGAGATAATATATACATACACACATATACATATATTTATTATGTGTGCCGGTAATATTTTGTATTTGGATTACTGTTTTGTTTTCATGTTTCAAATAGAAATTATCAATCCTCATCTAAATTCAGAAAAATAAGTTATCTTTTTAAAAAAGTTCAGAATCCAATAGTTCTTCAGTTAAAATCGAACTTCACTTCTGGCTAATTTGTTATTGTTATACCATGTTATTTGCAATATAACTAATGTTGGGACAATTAATAAGAATCAGGGAATCATAAAAATGTTTGGAGTACTGGAATCAGCATTGGTGATTATTTTCCAATGCCAAAAGCGATTTTTTCATCTTTAAACTGAATTTTTCATTGCTGATTCTAATGATAATGCTTATTTTAAACTACCAATAAAACTAAAATTCACCCCTCAAGTGCATTTTTACATTTGAAAAAATATATATACATATTACACACGTTGTAAACGTAAAAAATAAAAAAAATTAAAATTTATCTACTTATATATGAAAGAGTGTGTCAGAGCTCGTCCCCTATAGCCAATTTTTTTTTATTTTACACAAATGTACTAGATGTGTCTGGGAATGTTCTTAGGTTTTGCATCGGAATGTCTGAAAAGTATTGGGAAAAAAAATAAATAAAAATCAAATTAAGAACAAACAATCCGATTTTGACCAAAACATCACAAGCGCATTTGAAAAGCATGATCACTGCACAAGCAGAAGGGCCTGAGCATATAAAATTAACAGTAGGTTCTTTGAAAAGATAGTCACATTCAAAATTAATGTTTCTTTTTAGAGCACAAATTAAACCATAATACTTTCCTTTTGCATTTTAAATTTTAATTTTAGTCATCATTATATAAAAATTTCATAAAATGAATAATAGGTACTCTACAGTGCAATGTAAACCACAGTGGGTTCGACTAGAGCAAACCAATTGATTTCATCGAAAAATGGTAGATTTCAACAACATTTTGATGACAGTAAAAGTATTAATGAAATCTTGGTTGATCCTCATTATATCCCCAGCAACGTCGATCAACTCAAACTTAAAATCAACAAAATGACTAATTTTAAACTGAATATAAGAGCAGTTGAATATCTAAGTTTAAAATGCATTAAAAAAGATTTTAATAATTTCACTGCATCCTGAGCCACACCGCATAAGTACAAGCAATGCATGCACACACCAGACCTAAACCAGAGGTGCCCATTATGTTTGATCTCCAACATAATAGGCAGATCGCATGATATTGGAGAAAAAAAAAAAAAAAGCAGTGCTGCCAAACTTTCAGAACCTCACGGCAGAGCTGGAGACGAGAGCAGTTATGTGCGCAACGGGAGTGCACGCTAGATAAAACTGTCCGTCAGAGTTCAAATGTTTTAAAGACTTTTGTTTACTCAAACTAATTGCTACATTCATGTGCTGCCCTTTCTAAGAAAATGCTGAGGTGGTTTCACTCATCAAAAATTGCAACATTGTTTCACCTGAACTTTTCTGGAGTAGGGGATGAGATTCTGACACTATAAGCAAACATTCAGTTGATGCAGAGCTCATAGACAATCATGAAACTTACAGAGGACTACAACATCAGTAAATGTGCTACCTTCTCGACTGTATTATTTAATGTTACTAATTTATGCGTCAGTCTTTTCCCACATGAAGATGATTAAGTCCAAATACCACTCGGCCATGACTGATGAGAATCTATACGTTTGACTACAAGCAGTACTGTACATACTATGCCTCCCTGACAGATCCATCTAATGCAAGTCATCAGAGTAAGGTAATGAAAAACAATGTACAGAGCAGTACTATGTAATATGGGTTGATGCAGTAATGCAAGATACACCTGCATATACTATACATATAAAAATGTGTTTCAATATATTTATAAATAATGTTGGGCATTTTTCGTAGGTGGTAGATCATTTAGACTTAGTGATGTTATAAGTCACTCGTGCTGAAAATTAGTGTGCACCCCTGACCTAAATCATAGGTTTGACTTATTTCCTAACATTTATAAGTAATTGCACTATGAAACATATCCACCACTGGATTATTAACTGACAATGATTTAATACTATTTTTTTTTTTTTTTTTTTTTTACTATTTATCCATGTTTACATTTTTCTTCCGAAACATTTTTTCAAATAGTAATGTATTTGAAAAAAAAAAACATCCTATTTATTTATCACTTTCTATTGTAAATATTCATCAACCCAAACAAAACGGGTCAAATCTTTTTTTTTTCTTCCAGTGTTTGTTTTTCTTTTTGCTTGAAGCATTATTGGTAAACATCTGTAAGTGTATAAGAAGGCTGTTAGCAATGTAGGATAACGGGATGGTAAGGTGATCTAGGAACAAAAATAGACAAATAAAACTTGCATTTAAATAGATCTGTATATCTATTCAGTTCTAAAAACTTTACATAAATCAGTAAATATAGACAATGTTTAATATAATCTGAATGAATGGGAATATATATATATATATATATATATATATATATATATATATATATATATATATATATATATTACTTGTTTATTGTTATATAAACATGCTCACATTAAAAAGTTCAATGAATAAGCTTATTCATTGAACTTTTGAATAGTCAAGTCGCTGCCTGATGATATCTGTTGTTTGATTGAAACAAGTGGCTATTTGTAGCAGCGGGATGTGAGCATGTTTATATAACAATAAACAAGTATTATCAGCTCTTTTTATTGAGCACTATCTAACAACCTCGTTGAATTCATTAGTCCATTACTTTTGAAAATAAAAACCCCGAGTATATATATATATATATATATATATATATATATATACACACACACACTACCTGTGCAAATTCGATTTTTTTTTTTTTTTATAGGAGGTTGGGCATGCATTATGCCTTCAATCACCTCATTAAAATACTTTAAAAATGAAATTTGAACTTAATTTGTATAAAGCTAAACTACACTAAATAGACAACATCTACACAACCTTACCTAATTATATTTTGAATTTTGCAACACAACTAGGGGTATGTAAATGAGGAGTAAATTCTTAAACTATCTTCTAAATAAATATGAAAGCTTTTTATTTATATATTATCATCAAAACAGGTCACTGCCATTTAAAGAATTAATACAAATATCTCATTGAGACGGCTTATACACAGAAGTTTGGATGATTCATTTGCACAATTTTTTTTTTTTTAAACAGTTCATGAAGTTGTGCATAATTTTATTGTTCTAGGCAATAATTTTGTCAACATTAACAGTAATGATTGAAAGTTCTTAAAAAAAAAAAATATATATATATATATATATATATATATATATATATATATATTATATATATATAATGCATTTAGTGCTCTATCCAATAGGATATTGAGCTGTTTATTTGTCCAAGATCTACCATCTCATTTCAATTGTCCAGATTAAGATTTGTTTTGTTTTTTTACCAGATGCTGTTTTTTTTTGTTTTTTTTTTTTAAGTTCAGTGATTCCTGACACTCAAAAATTTAATTTTAATGAGTTTCTAAGAAGAGAATGTATATTCATGACAGGTTTGTCTGCATGCAATGTAATCTTTCAATTTACTTTCAGACAAAAAAGTACACATCTGACACATGCTTAGTGATTAGTATCTCTCCATACACAAAATATATGACACTGTGCGAGACAACATTTTTGAAGGAGACAGACAAAAATAGGTGTTGCAAGTTGTAAATACAAGACTGATTGAAGACTACGGAATTTTATCATTTCATAAGTTTTATTATTGTCTCAACAAATGGATCTCTAGTGGTAATTTATGGAGTACGGCTCCGAGGGTTCATAAATCAGCATTGGATCTTCAAGTTTTTATTTTAATTCTGTTAAAAGTTGACGTGAGCAAAAGAATAGAGAAAATAAAAGGGTGTGGTTAAGCCTGTTTATACATGCAAGTAGTTTTTATTACTTTTATTTATATTTTTATGAGTTATGCATGTGTGTGTGTGTGTGTGTGCATATATATAATACACAGTCAAGTCATGTCATTCTACTGGTACCATGTAACCCAGTACTACCTGCCTCATAGTCGGGTCACCATGTAACCCAGTACTACCTGCCTCATAGTCGGGTCACCAGCGACTAAACTGGTTCCCCCACCAGACTTGTTTGATGAGGAGGGTGGCTAGTCTCCCTGAAGGATTAAAAACAAGACCTTACAAAGGGCGAATGAACCCTTTTTGGGGGTCAACAGCCAACTAGCACCGTGTGTTTGTGCAGGGGTGGAGAGGGCTTCCGTAAGCTGTGGTGAAGGCAACATTTCTAGGAGAAGCAAATCTGATTTAAAAATCAAAGCGGGAGACCAGTAGCCGCATTATGCTGGTCTGCAGTTTAACTTGTTGCTGGCTATCTTGCTCTTGCTTGATCAACATTTTGAACCGAGAGAGAGAGACTTAGCTATCGTACAAAGCTAAGACTGTAACATCTGTGTATAGATACTCCCTCAGTCTATAAAAATGGTCATGTGACGATGGAAGTCATTTTTGGGTTCATGGACTTTAAGTGTCTGAGGGAGTGACACTCGTCTGACAAGACGTTGCACTCATAATACACACATGCTGAATATTGTTTATGCCCCCTTGATTTAGCATTTATAGATAATTTTCTACTTGTGTTAATTGCTGATAATGTGGAGGTAAAATACAAGCCTATGAAGTCAAAGTTGACTGACAGTTCGAATGCTCAACTAGTAATTATCTATAATGAAGAGAATACAAGTTTGAAACATGTCTAAACTTTAAGTTTTAGCAATTATTTTTAAAATATAGTATATGTACACATTCTTTTATGCAAACATTAACGTTTGTATAAATAAAGCACTAAGTCTATAATTCAGCCTCTTATTGAACATTATCATAAGCATGCGAGTTTCATTAGGTTAGGAAACAATACAAGTATTACTACTAATATATATATCTCCACGTACAGTACTGTTTCGCTGTTTCACAGCTCATCAGTGCGGCTAGACAAGCAACTACCTCAAGCCAGGATCGCAACCCAATCGCCCAAACGACAGCTGCTATACGGGCAGTAAATCAACAATGTTTTGACATTGTTGAAATACCTAAGCTGAATTTGTTTAGACAAAAAGCATAGCTTCATACGCTTCCCAATATGCTCAACCTAAAATAGGGAGCAGTATATATATATATATATATATATATATATATATATATATATATACACACACACACACACACACACGAGAGGCATTTGTGAAAACGGATGATAGTGAGTACTCTTATTCATTTAGTCTCAATTCAATCCTGACAAACCCAGGTGTGAAAAAAAAAACAAAAAAAAAACGAAAATAAACAAACAACCAGAAGAAATAATGATCTTGATTTCATTTTATGTAGGAGGACAACTGAAGGAAAGGAAGGCAGATCGCTTTTAGACAAGGTGACCGTAGAATTTACAAAATACAATGTACAAAAATGGAGGGAGAGAAAAAGCCAGTGTAATTCTTTGATGTTTCATGAAGGCTCAACTACTCTCCCGCACCACCACACACACACACACACACACACACAAATCTACTTAAGTCAAACTGAAATAGAAACATGTTCACCATTACACTCAAGAATCAAGTAGCTGTCTATCACAATAAAAACTACCTGTAAAAAAATGACTTACTAATGAATTATTGCTTATCAAGGTGAAAAGCCACTCAAGGATAATATTTAATGAAGTAGATTGAGTATCAGCTGAAGATGAATATCATGAGAGGATTGAAAATAACAGGTTTTATCCATGTATTATTTGAATTTTATATGTACTTAAAAATAACGTACATTTATGATGGATTTTTAAGGTCAAACCCAAATAGCATTTAAGTTGATAAAATTTTTTTTGGACTAACCAATTTTTATTTGTTACTGGGAATATAACATTTAGTTACAATTTATTTTTTATATATTATATTTTTTATATATTATATTTTTTATATATTATATTTTTTATATATTATACGCTATTGGAAATGGATTGTACTAATATTGTGACCCTCTTTCATCTTTCAAATTGCTGAATGAGAGTTAACTATACTCTAGTTCTGATACTATCTTATGACTTTGAAGTTGGTCTATACTGCGTTGAAGGGATTTGATATGAATAAAAATTATTATACTCTTAGAGGTAATCATAGACAAAACTTATGTAGAATTCACAAAATTTATTTACATATGTTCACCACCTGAAATCCTATACTTTATAATAGGAAAGTGAATGGTGGATTTCTTGTTTTGTTTAGGTCATCAGATATGACAATTATAGTATAATTATAAAAAACCTTCCCAATAACTGATTGTGATGGTTGACAGCACTACTACCGTCCAGTATTTAAACTCCTTGGCTTAACATTCACAAGCAATACAAATTGAAATAAATATAAAAATACTATCAAGTCTGCTGCTAAGAAGGTGGGATCTCACATCTGCAATTATCCTACATCTCCATAAAACCACCATTCATGAATGAAGTATACGGTGCACAGACCACATCTCTTTTGAACAAAATGTAAAGATTCTAATCTAATAGGTCCAGCACTATCTGCAAACCATCGTCACGTAAACCGGTCCATACCATCACGTCAATGTTGTGTACTTTGTTTCTGAATTTTTCAGATAAGATTGGTTGATTTTGTTTTATGGCATATCAACCCTTTTCGGGTTATTTAATGCCGAATCCAAAGATTTTGAAGAAAAGTTTTTTAATCTCTATAAATAAAATGAACCCATTTTTTTCCCCCCCGTCTGATTTTGACCTTAATAGGATTAAAAATCAAGATATTTCATGCAAATATAATATGCACAAACGGCAGAACAATATCTGAGGTGTGTTATAGGCTTATTATGTCTCAAATTCCTCGATAATCTTAGATTTCTATACTTTTTCTGCTGAGAAGTCACAGCCAAAATCGGTTAAGATCAATGGAAGTGGTAAAATATTTTCTCTCTAATAAATTCCTCCTCCCTCTGCCACCACTTAACACCGTTTGGGGATCATTCACAATGAACACCGGTTTGGCTTTGTAGTTCTTTCATGTGAAGTTATTTAAAATCACTAAACTAAGCTGCAGTGCTCTGTGGCGTAGTGGTTAGCGTGCTGGACAATTCACATTATATTTTCACGTTCGCGCCGACCTGCCGTAGTTTTTTTTTTTTTTTTTTTTTTTAAACAACTGGAATGGACTTTTCTTGGTGGCCGAACTGTTAACGTTGCAGATGTTTTTTTTTTTTTTTTGTTTTTTTTTTCACACTTTATTTTCCTACTTTTACTCATGACTCCGGGTTTGATCCTTCCTACTTACCTACCATAACATTTTTTAAAACTCCCCCCCCCCCCGTCCCGGAAACAAACACTCGGGCAACGCCGGGTACCCCCGCTAGTAGAATATATTTGTTGTTTTCAAGTTGATTTCTATTTAACCCATAGTTGGGACCCTAACAGGTACTACCACTCCGGATCAGAGTGGACCTGAGAGCATAGCAATTAAAGGGTGGCTCCACACTCCATAAAGCCCTCAAGTTGGGGGCCTCACCACTGGATATAGTTTAAGGTCATATCCAGGACCATTGAGATGAGGATTGATAAAATTTGGATTACTCATCTCATCTCATTTGTACAACATTTCAGCCTATATAAGTTGACCTTCAGATGTATCTTGTCATATATATATATATATATATATATATATAAAAAATCAGATTCAACCAAAGTATATGGCCTTTCTAAAATTCAAAGATGGTATTCCATTGAGGCACTGTCAGCACGCCATCCGGGGGGGGGGGGGTGATATAATTACCCCAATCATGGGCAAATTTCCATCTAATATTAATTCAGCTTATTTCATTGAAAAAAAAAAAAAAAAATCTCACATTCATTCCAACCAAGCGGAGAGTCTAGACGTAGTGAGACTGTTCATGAACGTACTCATGATGTGACTGGTACGTGAGAAGTTGACTTGAGACACTTAACTGGAGAAATGCACTTGCATCCCAATTGATAAAGCTGATTAATAGTCAGGGTTTGTATATGAATGAGCCAGAATAAGACCAGTTTAGTCATGAAAACAGAGTAAATAACAAGTACCTTCATGTTGTTTAGATAAGGGAGTCACACCTTAATTTTTTTTCTGTACAAATTTTTACAGAGGGTTTACACTAGTTTGTTAGCCAGCCTCAGAAGCAATATGCGGACAAGATACTTACCAAGAATGATACCCACAGCACATTTCCTATCACTGTGGGCACAGGACATGAGGGCACCAACAGTGTCATTAATCACAGCTACACATTTTACACTGATATCCTGGAAAAAAAAAAAAAAAAAAATTTTAATAAAACACATGAATTTGTGGCAATCATCTACATCAACTTACAAAATAGTTGGTGTTTTCTGTGAGAGATATTGTTATTTGTGTAGAGTACATATTGGTTGCTGTGTTTTTAAATGTTGGAAGAGTTTACCTGTGTAACTAATACTGGTTTGAAGCTATTGGCACATGATTACCTTTTATTCAGACTTTTTTGAATACATACCGAACATGTAAGGATACACGTTTTAACAGTTTAAAATTTTTGTGATGATTTGTAGAGCTATCAATTACATCATTCTCACACACATATTTTCAGTATTTACTTCAGTGCTCAATAAAGTAGAGCTAGGTAGCAAGTTTTGAAAATATATATGGCAATTAAGCTACAGAATTTTCTGTGTTTCATCCTTGTGAGGATTCATCAAGCTATTGCATGGAAATAGTATTACTTCATATGTTTTCATGTATTTTCGTAGTACTGGTTTTGCTAGTCAGTCAATCAGATTCTTAGTTATTCATACCCATTTATTGTAGCCAATGAGTGTGCATACACCTGCATTTTAGCAAGGATTTTTTCTTTGTAATCAGGAATGACCTAGTTTTAATTTGGATGTTTATTTACATTTGTTATACAGTATTTCTTTTAATGTAGTTTATTAATTATAATTATTTTTGTTGTTAGTTTTTTTTTTTGTTATCATAAAGTACAGTTTACTTTCTGTATACATACGTCTGCTATTTCACTTCTGCAGTTTATAAATTGCGAGGTTCTTTAAAGTCTTAGGATAATTTCTCATTCAAACAGTACACGGATAGTTTAGGTTTCTAGATGTGCTAGCTTGCCATACTATTTTCCACTACTATTGGTGATCATCCACTTTTGAGCTTCCAGTAGTGGTTCGCTAATGTTCAGCGTTTTTCGCATTTGAATGTACTTCTGTGATCATAATATCTGCCTTTAAAATTCAGGGAGATCATTCCTACATAATATTTTTTTATTCTGGTTTTCTCTAGCAAAGATTGTGATCTAGTAAATTAGCTTTTTGTTAGGCATTTATTTTGTAGTAGGCATAGTTTTTACAGTTACAATTTTTTGTTTATCAGTAATAGACGTTTATAAAACGGACTTTTGTTATTTTGCTTGGGATGCAAATTCCTTGTTGCAACATTTAAGAGTGTACATAGTACATCGTCACATTTCAAGTTGACTAATCTATATATCTATAAAAGTGTGTGTGTACATTTCCCTACACAATAACTGTCAATTTTTAGTCTACAGACTTAAAATTTGATATACAGGGTATTGATATTTGGGAAAATTGATGTGATCGGGTTTCAGCCAGAAATTTCGTTAAGGGGTCAAAGTCCAACGATTTGACCTTTGAGAATTCTACCAAACTCCTCCAACAATTTTGGGTCTAAACACTTGACATTTTAGATATTGGTACCTTGGACATGGATCTGACTTGATTTGAGCCCAAAACAATAAATATAAGGGGTCATAATAGGGGTCAAAGTTAAAAAAAATTACCAATTTTTTTTTTTTTTTTTTTGCTCAGTATACACCTCCAAACACCCGGAACACCGGGCCGAAATGCTAGTATCTTTATATAAAAGAAAGAAAAAGAAAACGTCTGTCACCGCTCGGTATTTATAGTTTTAGATTTTAATGTTATTTTTTTAGATTGAACATACGTTTCAATAAGGCAATAATCTTCTGTAAACTAATTGAGTATACTCTATATATATATATATATATATATATATATATATATATATATATATAAAAA
The DNA here is from genome assembly GCF_053919585.1 of Euprymna scolopes. NCBI lineage: Eukaryota > Metazoa > Mollusca > Cephalopoda > Sepiida > Sepiolidae > Euprymna > Euprymna scolopes. Next base: position 711,385 of record NC_136523.1, read on the forward strand.
GTGAACGTGTGTGTGTGTCTGTACATTTCCCTAGGCAATAACTGTCAATTTTTAGTTTACAGACTCGAAATTTGATATACAGGGTACCGAGATTGAGGAAAATGGATGTGATCTAGTTTCGGCCAGAAATTTCGCTGTTAAGGGGTCAAAGTTCAACGATTTAACCTTTGAGAACTCTACCAAACTCCGACAATTTGGGGGTCTAAACACTTGAAATTTTAAATATAGGTTCCTTGGACATGGATCTAAATTAATAACTTGATTTGAGCCCAAAACAAATGTTAAGGGCTCATAATAGGGGTCAAAGTTTTAAAAAATTGACCGTTTTTTCCTTTTTTTTTGCTCAGCATACACCTCCAAACACCCGGGCACTCATGCATATCGGTGTATATATATATATATATATATATATATATACATATACATACACACACTGCTTATATGCAGTTGCTTTTTGATAAAATAAAGACATTTTATTTCTAGGACAAACGCATAACATCTGTTTAAAAAGGTACCAACTTGATTTTCAACAAATACAATATATTTTACAATTGCAAGTGAAAAGCAAATGTCTTTCCTTTATGATTCCATTAAAAATGAAAAATTTGCATCAGAATTATCAAAATGTTATTGTTTAGCTATACGAATAAATCTGAAAGATTTGTGTTTACAAAAGATATTTTTTAAATTAATGTTTTAAGTAGAAAATATTGCAAAGAGATAGGATTGAAAGTCAAGGTTTTTCTTCTTTATATCATGAAATACATAATTATAAATGCTTTAAGGTCTGGTTTCATTGCCGATTTTGCATCATATCGGCTCAGCAACTCCAACCTGAGCTCAGATGTGCCAGATAATCTCCTTACAAGCTATCGGCTACATACACCAACATTGTATAATAAAAAAAAAAATAAAATAAAAAAAAAACTTGAGTTTGTTCTTCGTTCCATTTCCTATTAAGTGCTTTTCCATGGTTCTGGTCTTTTTAACCAAATTCATTTAGATGCAACTAGCATTTCACTTGTTACTCCATTCAAAGAACAGGTCTTTGCTGCTCTCATCTATTTCTGTTGGCGCTTTGCAGTTACTGACACACAGAACCATTGCAACCAACTTCTATTAAGGTCATAGTGAATCTGACAATTTTTTTTTCATTTCGAAAATGGAGTAGATTCAGGATAATTGTTACATTATTAATTCAGAAATGTTGAATATTCTCATTTTGATTAAAAGTTCCAAGAATGAAGAACAGTCATATCTTGATCTTGGACTGATGCAAAACTGTTTAGTTTGAGGACTTATTTTTACTCAAGATTGTTATTCGTCTAGTGTATGTGTATATCATATTTTAGTTTATATTAAAAAAAAGTTTAAATATCTATATTCCTTATAATTTATTGAGATTGTCGGACTGACTTCCTCATCTTGGTTGTTATAGTCACGTTTTGGCTGTTTTGCCCTCTGGCCTTCATCAGGTGTTTTGTATCGAACTGGGGAACCATTTTAGGATTCTCAAACCCAACCCTTTATTATTACGGGGGTACCGTGTTTGGACTCCAGCTAGGCTCTGGGACATAGTTGTTAATTCTCTGTTTTGAATGTTACTTTTCACTGCCTTTGTTCAGGATTGAACTTTGCACCTTTGGGTAACTAAACTTTGATACATCTAGGACCACTCGGCCATATGTCACTAGTGACATATGGCCGAGTGATCCTAGACGTTGTATCAAAGTTTACAGTTACCCAAAGGTGCAGAGTTCAATCCTGAACAAAGGCAGTGAAAAGTAACATTCAAAACAGAGAATCAGCAACTATGTCTCAAACACGGTACCCCCGTAATAATAATAAAGGGTTGAGTTCGAGACTCCTAAAACGGTTCCCCAGTTCAATACAAAACACCTGACGAAGGCCAGAGGGCAAAACGGCCAAAACGTGACTATAACAACCAAGATGAGGAAGTCAGTCCGACAATCTCAATAAATTTTGTGTATCAAGATGAGGACGATAGAAATTCAAGAGTAAAATAAAAAATAACATTACACACTAGACCAGAGGGTTTTCGAAAGTTCAACTCCAGAACTCCAAGATATAAAAATAAGGAGAGAAAAAAAAAAAAAAAAAAAAAAAAAAATTAAAGATAATTACTTACCCCTCTCCTCTTAACAGCAGCATGTAAGAGTTCAACAATATTGTTACCTTCGACTCCTTCACACTTAAAGCCTTTCGTCCAGGTTGTGAGGATGGCCTTATCAAGACCTTCCTGTCGGCAAGGGAATGAGAATGTAAATCCAAGCGGGAGCGTTTTATCTAGAAGGCGATTCTCTTTCATGAATTTATGAATACAATCTGCTATATGATCAAACAGCTGCAGAAGGAAATGAAAAATTGGTTTATAAAATTTGGATAGAAGATGGGAAAATGGTTGGGTTAGGGTTAGAACATTAGAAAGGCAACATATCAACATCAGAAAATTTGCATTTAGGAATAAATATTTCAAAAAAATTAAAATAAAGTAGAGTTAGGTCAAGGTGTACCGTTAGAAATGAGAGAAAATATGTGTTAGAAAAACTAAATTCCAGCCTCAAGAAAATTTAATACTAAAGTGTCCGAATTGGGTTTTTGAGTTGAACAGACAAAAAGGGCTAGATAAAAATGCCATAGATGGGCAAGAGTACAGTAACGTTAGTGCTCATATGAGCAGGCCTTTGTGAGGCCAGCTAAAAGATACAGTAGAGAAGCAGTCAGATCTAAGCCCAGATCCATTGCTGCCGGGTGTCTCCAAAGCAATGCTATTGACTTTGGCAAAAATGTTTAACAATATCCAAATCAGTGCAACACAAATAACAGTAGAAAAGATTTTTTCACTTGTATCTTCACTGATTTTGTATATAAATTGTTTCTTTTACTATTTTATACGAGAGTTGATCCTTGTTCTTTTTGATTACATGTAGGACATTACCTTGAACCATCACTTTATGAACTAGAGAAATACCGGGAAAGAGGAGGAAGCACAAATAAACCATAGTACCCAATTGGAAAAGAAGATAAAAAAAGGAGCAAAAAACAGTGGATCTTTGGGATGTGCGGTGTGATGAGATGGAGTAAATATATTGGCCAAAGGATATAGAACAGATTTTAATCAATCCATAGTGATTCTATCGCCATTCCCCCTACCATCAAGTGTTAGAAAGTAAAAAAAAGAAAAAAAAGTTTATCAGCTGAACAAAGACATAGAAAGTCGTTCACCAAAGAGCATAAAAGAAAGCTAAAATAGGATTGTTAATCAAGGTGTAACAGAAATTGGAACAAAAGATCAGTCAATATATTTTAGAGTTGATTTTAGGAATGGCAATGAATTTTGTGACTGTTTACAACAGTTAGGGAGTCTTGGGTTTGCGACGGTTAAGGACCATTTTGAATTGAGGACAGTCAAATGCAAGTTGTGGCTTTGAGCAGATCAAGATAAGCCCACTACAACTGATGAACACCTTAAGATGTAAATTTGGACCTTAGTGTTCAGAGGGTCGAGAGTGTGTCTTACACACACAAATATTTGTAGAATGTCAGTTTGCTTTGTGTTTTATTCTTATAATTGTGAAGCCGTGCATGCACCCCACCCCTGTGCAGCCATCAATGTGAGATGATATAGCCAGAAGAAAAGATGAAATAGAAGAAACCCACAACACAACATTTGGGTCGGTATTTGTTGTCAAGCAGGGTTCACATGGTCTCACATCACCCTGACAAATAACGCTAAGTGGACCTGGGAGTAATTGCAACAAAGGAGTACCTCCACACTTTGAATCCTAAACTGATACTTAATACATGCAGGATACTAGAGGAATAACCAGCAGATTGTCATAAAGTGAAAGTGAGGATTACCAACCAGCATTCATAGGCGAGCTTGAGGAATTCTCACGAGGATTCAATTGATTTTGTTTCACAGCTCATCAACCACTGCTTGGTCATTTGGAGCCATGAAGTTTTTGTTCTTCGTCCCATTTCCTACTAAATGTTTTTCCATGACACATCTTTCAATGGCTCTGATTACTGTCATTTTCTAGAGTTGTTTTAGTTTGATGTTATCTTTGCAAACAGTGAATTGCTTGAAGAATTTGTTTTCTATTTTTTCAATTGATCATTACATGTGTGTTGTTTGTTGCAAAATGTGCATCTGGATGCAGCTGTATCTTCAAGCAAGTATGCATGAGTTAATCTTGTGTTATCAATTGGGATCCTGGTTAATACATTTTAACTGTCATTTTAATAGTTATTTTCCATTTTAATTAGAGTTTGGTGTTCCTGAGAACATTAACATTGTTAACTTCTGGTTGTATTAATACATATACACTTTTACAAGAGGTGGGAGACCATATGAGGGGAATCAAAAGGGGTATGTTAATAAAAGAATACAGTTGGTTTGTTGAGGGTTGAATATAGGATAAGACTTGAAAGAATGGTGGGAGGGGGATTAAAAGAATAAAGAGGCTTGAAAGAGGGAGAAGGCCTTGAAAAAATACATTGGAGAATATGAATGGTGCTGGTGGTGGTGGTGGTGTGGGGGTTATTTCACAGGAAGTTTTTTTGTGAAATGTGAACAATAATAGGGAAGGGTAACAAAAATATAAAAGGGAATTAAAACTCACTTGAACCCCTGTCCCAGACATGATTGCCTGCGGAATGAGGAAGATCTTGCTTTCCATTTTTGTATCTTGTCCATCAAGCTGAATATGCAGAACACGGAAGTTTGTACCACCCAAATCTAATGCCAAGAAATCGCCAACTTCTGCAAGGAAAATTTTTCAAACTTTGAGACAAACAGTAACTTTAATATTGCATTCTTCAAGAGTGTAAGACGCTGCCAGAATGTTAAAGGTCTTCCCCCATCACAGAGTACATCTCACTACTCTTCATTCGCATTACCAAGTATCTGTAAATCAGACTTGAAAAAAGTCCAGTTCTAAAAGGAAATACTGGCATCATTTTGGTCTGTGACTCATCAGAAAGTATCTAATTAGCGATAAAAAATAAAATCGTGCCATTTAAGCTGACAGACTCCCATGAAAGCATGCCTTTAAATATCTCAGTTCAACAGTCACTGATGACAGCATCATCTTCAGTGAAACTGCTGTGTGCATCAATGCAATGTGGCTGAAGTGGTGGACAACTACTCGCGGACGGATTACAAGATCAGCAACTATTAGTGAATCAAAACAGGTGACTTGAAGTCCACAGAAACAGCATCAAATAAATAACAGAAATCAAAATATTCCATAAATTATTTTTTTTTTTATACTAAAAACAAATTCAAAACTAATTATTTTATGCAAAAAAATAATTAAGGATAATGCAATTTTAGCTCGCATTCTTTTCTGCGGACTTAGAGTACCTTGCTCCTTAGATTCACAACAATCGTGTAAAACCGAAGATTCAAACTTGTGAGACCCACTACTTTATACATCCTCAAGTGCTTACTGAGAACAAGGAAGATAGAACGAAGATTTGCTGCTATGGAAAGCAAAACTCTGCTGGACATCTTAACTTACACTGCTCAAACAAGACTGCAATGAGGATACAGATAATATGAGATGCTCCAAAAGTAATGCCTCCTATTTTTTTTATTCTGTCCAAATAGATTAGAGGTGATTGCATTGTTATCTAGCACGTGCACATGAGTGTTAAAAAAAAAAAAAAAAAAAAAAAAAACTTTATGAAGGTGGTTGTAGAAGTTGATTAATCTCTGGAAGATCCTGTTCAATTTTGATGCTGTGTTTTTTGAGAGATTAAACATTCCATCTTGTTGATATTCATTTGCAAACTAAACTATGCCAATCATCCTTCCATAACTGGACTTGTTGTTGCAGGTCAAATTTACTCTTTGAGGCGAACAAAATATACATATATTCCCAAAAAAGGTCTATATATATATTGTGACATAATCCTTAAATTGGATTGTGTTTTAAGAAAATTTTGAAATTTAATTTCTAGACGAAAAATGTATCTTTTTGTTGTTTGATTGTTGTGAATGTAAAAATGAAAAGGGAGAGAGAAAGAGGCTAAATCTATAAAGAGAGAAAGAGAGGGAGTATAGAAGAAAGACATCCAGCAGACAAGCT
>NC_136523.1:720000-952500 GCF_053919585.1 Euprymna scolopes
TCTTATAGTAAAAAATCATTTATAAAGACCAGAATCCACTCGATAGTAAGGATTAAGATTATCAGGTGAATGATTAATTTTATTAGACGATTGGAAATGCTGAATGGGTAAGACAAAATTTGATTGCTTAAAAAGGTTTATATTTTTGACCTAGAACTTGTAGTTTGTTTCTAATACCTGTGGAACATTACCACAGGGTTCTTTTGTTTTGTTTTTCTTTTACAAGGAAGTCACCACTTATCAAGGCCTGGAGGCCACTCGGGGATAAGGGTTATTACATGTACAGTAATCAATGGGATAATATTGTAGTAATCACTAGTAATGGAGATCTGATAAAGTGTCTTACTTACGGGGGCGGTTTATCAGGAATTTGTTTATGTTGGACTTGAAATATCCAAGTTGTAGTCAGGTAGGAAACAGGCAAATGGAAGAGAGTTTCACAGGTGTGCACTTCTAAGAAAGAAGCTTTGTTCATGGCATCTACGTTTTGATTTAGGCACAGATAAAGAGTGGGGGAAATTATTGACAGTGGTTTCAGCTAGACAGGTGTTTTTCGTGAAAGATTTACGAGGGGGGGCAGAGATTGGAGCTCAAACGAGCATTTGCCATGGAAATAACGATAAAGCACGCTCGCAACGTCCCTTCTGTGGGAGAGAGGTTGCAGGGAAGAGAAAAGGGCATCCCCCACTAAGCCACGAAGTCTATTTTGTACGCCGTCAAGGAAGGATAAGCTGTTTTTAGCAGCTCCTGCCCAGATGTGGCAGCAGTACTCCATCCTTGAACGTACTTGGCTTTTATATAGATAGAGAATTGCATCAGCAGGGAGATATCTACTGGAGCGGTAGAAGAATCCCACAGTTTTTCCAGCAAACTTGGCAACAGATTTGATGTACGTATTCCATTTCAGATCAGGAGTAAAGGTCAATCCCAGAAGCTTGACAAAACATGGAGCCTTCCCTAGACGAGAGCCATTCATTTCAATTGATGCCAGATGGGGATCAGAGGGTTGATGATGTAAAGATAGAAGGTTGGTTTTAGATGCATTAAAAATAATCAGCCACCTCTTCCTCCATTGTACCACACGCTCAAGATCAGGAGAGAGAATCAGAGAGAACTGTCATTTACGGCCATAGATGGTCGTGTCATCAGCATAGATGTCAACGAATGATTTAAGTATGTGTTTTGGGAGATCATTGATGTAGATCAGGAAGAGAGTTGGGCCCAGGATGGACACCAGCATTAATACCGTGGGCTTCTGCCCATCAACCACTACTCTTATGAGCTTATTAGAGAGAAAGGATTTAAGAATTGAGAAAACATTTCCAGTAATACCGTAGCTGGAAATCTTGTGAAGTAGGCCTTATCGAAGGCCTTTGATATGTCAAGAGCAACAGCCCTAAAAAGGAAGCCTTTATCGAGAGATACACTAATCCTATGAGATAACCATTAGCACATCTGCTGTAGATCTAGCAAAACGGAAACCATACTGCATGTCACTAAAGTTATTTCTGCTGAGGTGGTTGACTACTTTATCTAATATGGATTCCAGCAACTTACTCATGCCACACAGGAGACTTATTGGTCTGTACTTAAATACAGGGCATACTGATGAGGTTTTCTAGAGTGTTGGAAAGTAATTCTCCTTAAGATAACACTTGAACAGTTTTGTAAGTATGGAGGAAAGTTCTAGTTGAAGCTTTTTCAACACTATAATTGGAATGCTGTCAGGGCCAGTTGCTTTATTGGAATCAACATTCTTGATTAGCTTGGCGAAATCATGCACATATTTGTATGTTGCATAGTGTGTTGTCTATTATAGGAGGAAATACAGGGAGTTGATGGCCTTGGTCGCATAGGGTAGAATTAGCTGCAAAGTTCTTGGCAAATAGTTTGGCCTTGTCTGATGCTGATGAGATGACCTCGGTTCCATTGATGGTTGAGATAGAATGCACGCTTCTGTTCAGGATCCTGTTTGCTATTTGCCAAAACTAGTGGGAACCAAGCTGCTGCTCAGCTACTTTGGATTTAACGGACTGAACATATAGCTCTCTTGCATTTTTTATTACTCTTTTACAGTGGTTGCAGGCAGTCCTGAAAGCAGCTTTAGTCTCAGTACATCTATTACGTTGGTAGCTATGGAAAAAGTGATTTCTGTGCGTGATGGCAGCAGCACATTGTGGGGAGAACCATGGCTGGCTGTTAGGTTTTTGTTGGAATTTTTTGGATGGTATAAATCGGTCTATACCTATAATTAACCAAGTCTATCAGGAAGGTTCAAAATTTAATTTTGTTTTAGTTTTTTAATTTATAAACAAATAATTTTTACATGAGAATGATTGTCAAAATGTCTTTAATAATAAATAAAACCTTTCATTGAGCTTTTCCAAATATTTTAAAGTTCTATATTTTTTTCTAAAGCCGATTTGAAAATTATTCACCACGCGGCTATTAATGAAATTAGCTGCGACTGAACGTCATATATTAGAATTGTTTCTTTTTAGAATTATGAACAAATTTTTACATGAGAATATTCGTCAAAAAACATTTTTTTTTTTTTTTTTTTTTATTACTTGCCTCCGCATGAGGGCACAGTTAGACACAAGGTCGGTTTTTAATGTGGGAAAACCTAGCTCCCAAAAAGGGGCACTCTGGATAGGAACAAAAATAAAATAATTGTCTCAGTCATGAAGGATTTCTCCACTGACCGAGGACAGAACAAATGAAGTGTAGCATCAGAACAGATACTACACTGTGATTATTATTATTGTAAATGTTTGTTTACTATTTTTTTCTTGGATTTTAACAGTTTACATTATGGTACAAATGTTTTCTTTATGTTTTTAGGTATGTGAACATTTCCGGCCTGAGGATGTAATAAAGGAGAAGTCAAGATTCGATGATCCTTATTGACTACAACATGATCATGTACATCAGATTTTCATCACTACATGACTTACTTTTTAATTTGTATTAATTCAAAATATATTAAAGATAAGTAAAGTTCTTGTAAAAAAGGAAAAAGAAAATCAAAATCAAATAGCATTACTGAAGGCCAGGCAGGTAGAGCTGGAATATATGACACTAGAATACCCATCCCACAAATGACCAGCAAAGACTCAATACAGAACCCTGATGTACTATTTTAACATTAAAGCTATCAATAAATGTGCTGTTAATTCTAACATGACTGAACATTCCTGTACATTGCTTGATCAACTATTCATTTACAAAGCTCACCAGACAAGCTCTCTGCTTAGCAATGATATGCCAATCTCCATATTACTTAGTAATAACCGGAGTTACTACTTTTACTTCTGAGAAAAGAAAGAGAAAGGGGGTAGGAGATACAGAACTGTTAAAACTTAATATCCAGTTCACACACATCTCCAAATAAACATGACCTGCAGTGCCCTTCCTAGAACTAGATATTAGTGACAATAAATATGTCAGAATCTTCCAACCCAAAAGATTAGAAATCTCAACTGAAAGAATCTTAAACTCTGACCAAATTAACCCCCCAACCCCCACCAGCATGTCTCATCTTTCAGTATATTAAAAGACTTCAAATCGAATACATTTTTAAGCGGTGCCATAACAAATCAGATAAGAGATTTGTTACTCTTAACACCTTTAAAACCAAGCTTTTCGTTTTGTACTATTTACTTCCTCTCAAAAAGGAGACAAGGTCAGGTGTGATTTTGAAAAGCCAGTGCACAAGTATTTATGCATTCTGACCTACAGAAACTGCCAGAGTCCTGAGCAAAAACAAAGCCTAAGATGGATAGACATCTTGAGACTGAACAGAACCATAGCTCAACCTGACAGCAGCAAAATCATTGTTGGACCAATTGTTGCATTATCCACATTCTTTGTAAAGCTATCCTTTTGGCTAGGAGCAAAAACGTAATCTGTTTTGATGCTACACTTAGCTTTCATGTCTTCAGCCAGTGAAGGAGAAATCATTCTAGATGGAGGCAATTTTTATTCTAATCCAGAGTGCTCCTTTTTGGGGAGGGGATTCCCCCCACATTAAAACCTATGTTCAACTCTGCTCTCGCAGGGAGGCGTTAAAATATATGGCATAACTTCCAAACCAAACACTTGCCAGAAATGCTTTGATTTCTTTTCATCTTACTCTGACCATGTTGCTTCTAGCATTGGTGATCACCAAGAGGGCATGAAGCACGGTTTACAATTTGAATAAGCAGAAACCAGACAGATATAGACAGTGCATACTAGACTTATAAAACGTGTGTTGAGGTCTCATTTTAAGCATCTCCACCTCTAAGCTAAATTCCTATCTGCAAATCAGATCTCGGCTAAAACTAGCTTTGTTAATCGCTCCCTTCTTGCCTTCCGATCAGAGTCAGTCTAGATCTGACAATGATATTCCAAGGCCCCTTTTGTGTCATACTCCTCAACCCATCTGCCTCAGCAATAAATGTCCTCCAAATATGTGCAGTAGCGTCCAAAACTAAGGGACAAAATTTAAAACCTAATATTTATTAGAAATAACTGAAAAGCTGAAATTTTGACAACTGGTAGTTGTTATCATAACATACTAAAATTTGAATCATCTGCAATAGATAGAAAAACTATTATAACAATTATTTTCAAAATAGGAACGTCCAAAAGTAAGGGACAAAATGGAGAAAAACAATGTAAACAGCAAAAAAAATTTTTTTAAAAATACATGTACAATCAATATTTAGTAAATGAGCCCTTGCTCTCAATGACAGATGCACATCTTCGACTGCAAGAACGAATCAGTTTTTGACAATCTTCAATACTAATTTTAGACCATTCTTCTTGAAGCTCCACCCACAAATCCATGTTAGTGGGATTTCTTTCCATAACTTTCACCCCTAAAGTCTTCCAAAGATTTTCTATTGGATTTAAGTCAGGACTTTGCGGTGGCCAATCCATAATTTCGAAATCTCGCTTGCTAAGGTAACTCATTACCACCTTTGCCTTGTGACATGGGGCATTATTTTGCATAAAGGTAGCCCTATCGAAACCTGAATTCTGTATGATTGGTACAACATGATCTTTAACAAAGTTTTTATAGATCTGTGCATTTACAGGAGTTTGTAACCGGACAAGAGGCGTTGTACCTTGGCTGGAAAAGAATTCCAAATACCATGACACTTCCGCCCCCAAACTTGACAATTTTCTTAGTACACTTTGCCAAAACGTCTCTTTACATTTCCCCCCCCCCTTCATTTCCAAATAAATATAACTTGCTTTCATCACTGAAAAATACTTTTGTCCAAATTACATATCTGTTTGCAAACTAATATCTTATTCTTCAAACTAACAAGTGGTTTCTTCCCTGGGGTTCGATTAAACAGCCCTATTTCTTGCAGTCGTCTAGAAACAGTGTCTTGACACATTAACACATGAGGTACTATTCATAACCCTTTTAATTTGTGCAAAACTTAGAACGGTCCTTTAATGACACGCTACATTATTCGACCTTCTCTTGAAGTTTTGCGGGGTCTGCCGGTTTTAAAAGCACCAACTATTTTGCCAGTATCATTGTAGGATTTAACAACACTGCCTACAACCACGGCTACCAAGAGAGTAGACGAGTGAACATGACAGCATGACGTCATTTCCTGATTAACTTGTGGTAGGTATCCTAAACCAAAATTTTATTTTTATCTATAAATATAAAAGCGAAAATGTATGTATGTTCGCTTTTTCTGCATGTCTACAAAAGGCTTTTTTCAGAGAAGCGGTTGCTCGCCTAACAACTTTTAAAAACTTTTTATATCACATATAAATCGTAATATCTCAGAGTTAATGAAGCTCATCTGTCTATTTAATTTGCTCGACTTTGGGAAGATAAATATTCAACATTTGTTGCTCGCTACATGTGGGTTAGTCTTTTTCCTATAACATCTTGGGAAGCGTTCCCGCAGTAAATGAAATACTATCCTGCAGTCAAACTGTACCTCATTAAAACGGGCACCTGCCAAATCCAACTAATTAAATAAATTCAAACGTGTTTCTGTTAGCATCTCGCCATGGGGAAATGGTTAACGGCGCACTTTTTTTTTTTTTTTTTTTTTTTCACACTTTAATTTACAACTTTGCCTCAACGGTTCGGGTTCGATCCTCATACTTACCTACCAAAATATTTGTAACCCCCCCCACTCCACCCCCGGAGTTTCCACACACACCTACAAACACCCAGGCAACGCCGGGTACCCCTCGCTAGTTATATCTAAAAAAAAAAAATAAAAAAAAAATAAAAAAAAATAAAAAAAATTAATGTGGTCACAGATTTTTTGTAAACCATGAACAAAAGTACCAAATTTATTTTGGTAGCTCAATTAGCCATCAAGTTATGATCGTTCAAAGTTTGTTGGAAAGTTGAAAATTTTCTATCATGCTCCAGAAGCCAAATTTCATCTATATATATATAAAAGCGAAAATGTATGTATGTATGTACGCTTTTCCTCGATGTCCACAAAAGGCTTCTTTCAGAGAAGCGCTCGCTCGGTTCACAACTTAAAACTTTTTATATCATCTATAAATTGTAATATCTCACACTTAAATAGACAGCCGAGCTCCGTGGTTAATTTTATTGACTTTCAAACGTTAATTATTCCACATTTCCCCGCATCGGCACGTGTTACATTCGGTTTTCGGTATAAACAAAAAGCGAAACTCGACTAACAGGCCCAGAGCCAGTGAACGTTTGTCGACTTCGTCATATCAGACGGGGGAGCGGGTTTTTGAAAACAAACAGATTTATTGACCTCATTAAAAATTGTCCTGCACAAAATGCTGACTGCTGAATACCTATCGCCGTCACGTCAATCAAAAACGAGCACCTGTTTTTTTTTTTTTTTTTTTTTTTCACACTTTACTATTTTCCAACTGCGTGTCGTCAACGCTTTGTCTTTTTCACAGACACCTACAAACACCCGGGCAACGCCGGGTACCCCTCGCTAATCTATATATATAAAACCGAAAATATGTATGTATGTATGTGTGTGCATGTTTGTGTCTGCTAAAAATTTTCGACTCACAACAAAAATTCACAAACTATCATATTGAAGCTCCATCCTTCGCTCAAAAAATATCGAAAAATTGGCCAAAAATGTTCATTTTTTTCACCCCGAAATCGACAATTTTCGACGGGGGGGGGGGTCAACAAAACCGGCCCTCTCGACCGGTTCTACGCATGCGCCAGATGACGTCATAACCTTATTTACTTTAAATAGTTGAAAAACTGAAATTGCATGTACGTCGTGTATAGGTCAGTTGATTAGCACGTTGGTTCATTATCTAAACGTTTTGGGTTCGAATCGTGGTGCGAGATGTCTTTTTTTTTCTTCGATTTTTTTAAATTTTAATATGTAAGCAGGGTTATTTAAGCCATTTTTTTTTTTTACGTAACGTTCGTTTTTTTTTTTTTTTTTTTTTTTTTTTTTTTTTTACTTCGGTTATTCTTAGGTTTTCAATAACACTCTTCTTCACCCCCGACCGACCACACATGACTATTTCCACTGGTGTTGATTTCAACACCTAACACAACCTTGAGATATCTCAGTTCAAGTTTATCAAAAACACCTGATAGAACATATACGTCTCGGGGAGTACTTCTACAGTTTATCGCCGAAAATGGAGATGCCATTTTTTTTCGTGCACCTGTTGTGAAAATCAGAGGGAGAAATCATTATTTTAAACTATGACCAAAGCATGAAATAAACAAAAAAAAAATTAAACTAGATATTATTTTTCGGTTTCATTTAAATTAATTTCTTGTTGACCCTTTAAAAGTTGCTTACATTTAAAAAAATGTTTCATTAAAATTTATTTGTTCGAAAATAAAAAAATAACTATTTTATAAAAATCCAATATTGTTCTCATTACAAAATTGTTTTATTAAAATTATATTTTCTTACACAAACTTTTCAATAAATGTTTTTACAATTATATTTTGATAAATTTTTATACAATAAATGTTTTAGTTTTCAAATGGCGCTCGCCCAGTTTAGACAATGTCATTTTCATTTCTGTTTTTAATAATAAAAATATACCTTTCATGAAAAACCTTCCCGTTTTCATTAATTAAATCGAAACATGTTCAATTAAATAATTACGGATATATGTTCTCTTTCACTTTATTTTTTTCATAGTTCTTCCCGGGAGTCATTAATATCTAGTTTAATTTTTTTGTTATTTATTTCTAACTTCGGTCATTGTTTAAAATACCGATTTCTTCTTCGGGTTTTAACGACAGGTACGCGAAAAAAAAAATGGCGTCTCCATTTTCGGCGATACACTGTAGAAGTACCATCTCGGGAATTATTAAATAAACAAAAAAAAAAAAACAAAAAAAAAAAAAAAAAGGGAAAAAAAGATTTTTACAGCGAAATTAATTTTTTCATTTATGCGCCACATGCACATAGTTATGTTTTAAGTAATGTACAGTTAAATTAAAAAAAATAATTTAACAATCTTCAAATTCAAAAAAAGTACCCAGTTTAATTTTTAAAAGATAATTTATCAATGCTGATGCTGAAGTTTATCCAACCGAAAGAAGATAAAGCAAAGAACATATGAAAGTTTGAAAGATATAGAAAATAAACTGACATTTTTTAAATTGTAAATTTTTATTTTATTTTTTTTTTTACAGTGATCACCACTTATCAAGGCCCGGAAGCCACTCAGGGATAAGGGTTATTGCAAGTACATCACGTTAGTGAGATTTTATGAAGTGTTTAATTAGGGGGGCGGTTCATTAGGAATTTGTTAACATTAGACTTGAAGACATCCAAGTTGTAGTCCGGAGGGAAGCAGGCAGACGGAACAGAGTTCCAGGGCGTGCAGTTCTAAGAAAGAAGCTTTGCTCATGAAATCCGCGTTTTGATTTAGGCACAGATATAGAGTGGGGGAAATTTTTCACAGTGGATTCAGCTAGACGGGTGTTTTTCGTGAAAGATTGGCGAGGGGGACCAGGAATTGGAGTTCAGACGAGCACCTGCCATGAAAATAACGATAAAACAAGGATAGGCTCGCAACGTCTCTTCTGTGGGAGAGGGGTTGCAGGGTAGAGAAAAGGGCATCCCCCACTAAACCACGAAGTCTATTTTGTACTCTGTCAAGGCATGATAGGCTGTTTTTGGCAGCTCCTGCCCAGATATGGCAACAGTATTCCATCCTTGGCCATACTTGGCTTTTATATAGATAGAGAATTGCATCAGTAGTGAGATATCTTCTGGAGCGGTAGAAGGATCCCACCATCTTTCCTGCGACCTTGGCAACAGACTTGATGTACGTGTTCCATTTCAGATCAGGAGTAAAGGTCAAACCCAGAAGCTTGTCAAAACACGGGGCCTCACCCAGACGAGAGCCATCCATCACAATTGATGCCAGCTGGGGATCAGAGCGTTGATGATGTAAGGATAGGAGTTTGGTTTTGGATGCATTAAAGGTAACCAGCCACATCTTCCCCCACTGAACCATGCGCTCGAGATCAGAGGAGTGAGAATCAGAGAGAACTTCGTCATTTACAGCCGTTGATGTGTTGCCGTAGATGGTCGTGTCATCAGCATAGATGTCAACGAATGATTTAAGTATGTGTTTAGGGAGGTCATTGATGTAGATCAGGAAGAGAGTTGGGCCGAGGATTGACCCCTGAGGGACTCCAGCATTTATATTGCAGGCCTCCGATTTTTGTCCATCTACCACTACTCTTATAAGCCTATCGGAGAGAAATGATTTAATGATTGAGAAAACATTTCCAGTTATACCGTAGCTGGAAATCTTGTGAAGTAGACCCTTATGCCATACTTTGTCAAAGGCCTTTGATATGTCAAGAGCAATTGCCCTAGAAAGGAAGCCTTTGTCAAGAGATTCACTAATCCTGTGAGATATAACCGTCAGCACATCTGCGGTAGATCTTGCAGAGCAGAAACCATATTGTGTGTCACTAAGAAGGTTATTCCTGCTGAGGTGGTTGACTATTTCTCTATTTAATATTGATTCCAGTAACTTACTCATAACACAGAGAAGACTTATTGGTCTGTATTGAGAGGGAGATGACTTATCAGTTTGCCCTGTATTTAAGAATTCAGGTGATGAGGTCTTCCAGGGGGTCGGAAAGCACTTCTCCTTAAGGCAGCGTTTAAATAGTTTCGTAAGTATGGGAGCAAGTTCTGGTTGAAGCTTTTTTAACACTATAATTGGGATGCCATCAGGGCCAGTTGCTTTACTGGAATCTAGGTTTTTTATTAGCTTGGCGACCTCATGCACGGATATTTGTATGTTACCTAGCTTGTTCTGTGTTATAGGAGGAAATATGGGGAGTTGATGGCCTTCGTCGCATAGGGTAGAATTAGCTGCAAAGTTCTTTGCAAATAGTTTGGCCTTGTCTGACGCTGATGAGATAACCTCTGGCCCATTGATAATGGTTGGGATAGAACGCACACTTCTGTTAAGGATCCTATTTGTTATTTGCCAAAACTGGTGGGATCCAAGCCGCTGATCAGCTACCTTGGATTTAACAGACTGGGCATATAGCTCTCTTGCATTTTTTATTACTCTTTTACAGTGGTTGCTGGCAGTCCTGAAAGCAGCTTTAGTCTCAGTGCATCTATTACGTTGGTAGTTATGGAAAAAGTGATTTCTGTGCGCGATAGCAGCAGCACATTCTGGGGAGAACCATGGCTGGCTGTTAGGTTTTTGTTGGAATTTTTTAGATGGTATGAATTGGTCTATGCCTACAATTAACCATTCGGTCAGATCTGATACTAACACTATATACGGTAGGATTGTCTTTTAATAGTTATGTGAACTTCATTTCCGTATTCACATACTCTGCACTGATATTAAGACTATAGCGGAGTATAGGATTCCTAACCATGTAACTGATGAAAATGCGTTACACATTTGATGAAAAACATGGGGGGGGGGGGGGGGAATGGACAGAGGAACAGAAAACCAAAACAATAAATATAATTTCTGTATTTAAAGTAATAGTTATTTAAATATTTCAACATATAATCTTGTGGGGAAAATCCAGCTTCCCAAAAAAGGGAACTCTGGATAAGAACAAAAATAATCTCAGTCATGAAAGATTTCTCCTCCACCGACCGAGGACAGAAAAGGTAAAGTGTAACATCAAAACAGATACTACACTGATCTTCTTCCGAAGGCCAAGAAATATTTGTGTTAAATATGTTTCTTTAATTGTTTGTTGCCTAAATTTATAAGTCAGTTTCATCATTAGATTGTATATTGCTTTAAAATTACGTAATTTTACATAATATTTATATTATATATTGAATAAAGTTCACTTTCATTATTAATCGAATTGGGTACCTTTTTTAACGTTTTAAATCTTTTAAAATGCCCTCATATAGTATCCGATAGTGATAGTTTGACAAATCTTACCTACATTGCCAGCAAGCATTTTCCCGTTAACAGGCCTTCTATATCTCGGTGGTCGTGCTATCACACTCTTGGAACGTTTCACTTTCTCTGAAATCTCTCTAATAGTGAGTTTTCCTTGTGTAGCGTAACAATAGCTTGTCTCACAGAGACATCAAGTTTTTGGTGTTTCGCCATGGTGCCGGCTGATGCACCGTTTACAAATGACTAAGTAAGACGTATTCTTTAGAGGAAATCAAAAAAATTTGAATATAGTATACTGTTTACGTTGTTTTTCCTCAATTTTGTCCCTTACTTTTGGACGTTCCTATTTTGAAAATAAATAACTGTTATAATTCTTTTTCTATCCTTTGAAAAGGATTCAAATTTTAGTATGTAATAACATACTAAAATTTGAATCCTACCAGTCGCCAAAATTTCAGCTTTTCAGTTATTTCTAATAAATATTACGTTTTAAAATGCTGTCCCTTAGTTTTGGACACTACTGCATACTTCCGACGGCAAATTCCATACATCCAGTATTTCTTTCACTTATCACAAGAACTGGATAAATCTTTCTGTTTACCACCGGAAATAACTTCTTTAGCTAATCTTCACCAACAGCCCTGATTATGCTCCGTGTCATGAGATTCGTGTTGATACGTTTGTCCACATTGTTTGCTCATGCCAACACCAGTGCAAATCAGGCTGTCTGTTGTAAGAAAAGGATTCTTCAAACAAACAAAACCACAAGTTTAAAAACGACGTTATTTGAAATGATTCCTTCTACCAAACAAAAAAAATCAAACGTATCTAAACCATACACACAGGAATATTGTCTCCAAGACCAATCGAAATCTTTCTGCCTGCTCTGTTGAAATAAGAGATACTGGTGTCACTGCGAGCCATTTTGAAAATCCTAATAAGCTTTACTGCTGAAAATAAAATGTTACTGATTGAAAGGGCACTGAGATTATCATAACTTTATGAAGTCTCAAGTGGTTCAGTCATAGCATGCAAACTTTTATCCAAAAAGGACTATTTTAAAGAACTAGTCGATTTCTAGGGTGGTGTACCTTCTCTTTGGTAAATATTTATCCCATTGTAGTTTGGTGAGATACATGCTGCATCTAACCAAACATGCAACAGTGCACACGTTTACACTGACACTATGAACATCCCATCCAGAGTGCTAGGAACAAAAAAACATGTCAAAACTAATAAAAAAATAAAATAAATAAATAAAAAAAGCTAACAATCCTAAACTTATGAAATATGTATTCTAGCCAAGAAGGCAATTAATGTGAACTTTTTTTTTTTTTTTGAGAAGTCATACTATATACTCTCCAAAGAAAGAATAAAACATTAAAATTTAAAACTAATGTTATATTTATTGTTTATACAAGTCCTCAGACATATACAGCTATACATACACACACTAGAACACCTTTTCCTAGACAGGTTCATACTGTGTATACATTTGTTCAAACTGATGCTAACTGAATTAACTCGTTAGCAACTTGCTATTGTCCTTTATCTAGACGGAAACAAAGTTTGGTTTGAAAAAAACATTGCTGTCCTTCAAACCAATGATGAACGCCAAAAAAATAAAACAAAAAAAATAATTACAGCAACAACAGCAATAGTTTCAGGCACATGTTTGATGCAACAGATGTGTTGCCGGAATCTAAATATGGGTTAAAAAAGATTCCAGAGATGGCAATCGACCCATCAGCCAACACCCTCTCCTTCCTCGCTGGTAACTTTCACACATAAGCGCACACCTGAGAAAGAAAAGCTAAAAATGAAAAGGATAAAAATCTGTCAACCATAGCTCTATTTTCAGAATATTAGTTTAACTTTAAAGTGCATCCAGTGTCAATGTTGACAACTTGAGGGTGGGGGCATTAGTTATTCCTAGTTAGGCTGACCCTAAAATAATAGTACCTGTCAGTGTCTCATCTATAAAAGTAAATAGAATGTATCCATTAAAAACTTTAAAAAATATACTCCCAGCAGAAAAAAAAAAATTAACAAATAGATATCATAAACCAGAAGTTTGTTTCCATTATATCTAAAACACTTCATGTGGGCAGATTGACTTCTGCAAAACTCAATACCAAATATCAAAATTTCAGAATTGCTAATAAAGCAAAAAGGGATTAAAAAAAAAAAAAAAAAAAAAAAAATTACCAAAGGCAAACTAAGTTACTCTTCTACCTATCTTGCCTTTTAACTTATTTAAGTTTTAAGTTAAAAATAAAAGTTAGAGTTAAAACAAAACAGCTATATTCGAGCCTCAATAATAATCGCTCAAAAATTAAAAATATAACAAGTTCCTGGTAGAACGTTACATTTTCGAGCAATTGTGACATTTATTGGATGGGTTTCTGTCACTTGTTTAATGTTCGAGTGACTATCGGGACTTGAACGAGACCAATTTATTTTTCATTCTAACTAGACAAGGTAGACACTACCTTTATCATAACTAACATTGTTGGATAGTTTTTGACCTTGATGTAGCTTTTATTTTTAGCTTCTTATATCAAGTTGCTTCATGCTTTGTCTGGAGAAATTTTCAGACAAAGAAAAAATAACTTTAAAATTAAAAAATTTAGAACAAAAAACTTATCCAAGTAAGTAGCAGAGTAACTTGCCTTTGGTAACATTTGTTGCATTTTTTTTTTTTTTTTTTTTTTTTTTACTTTGTTAGCTATTCTTGAAAATCATGATAAAAATGATAATTATAAAAAAGTAAATCTGAACAACTTTGGAACTGAACAACAAGTTAATAATTATGTGCTGTAAACAGACACGCTCATTAAGGATATTCATAATAAGCATTTTACTGGAAAAATGTCACAAAATAGAATGTGATGGGTGCTGTTGGTATCTGAGCTTTATATCTTATAAATTTCAATTGGAAAAGAATTTAACAAAAATTATATTTTTATGAAATTAGTATATGTAACAACCATCATACAGGTTCACAAGGAAAAAATAAGTGAAACGCATACCCTGTGCCATTTCACATACAAGTGAAAATCTTGTTTGTGTGCTGAGAAAAGTTTACTTACGCAAATGAGTATCGTTTTGCATGGGTAAATTCTCTTAAAGAGAGAAGAACAAGCTTTGTCTAGTGCAGTGCGAAAAGTAGACGTGACAGTTTGGAAGACGAATGTTCGGCAAGAGTTTTGAAATTTTCTAAAAAATCTTACAGTACAAACTAAAAATTGAATCTCAATGATTTGTATTGAAAGCATAAAATAAGTTTATAAATATTAATATATTTACAAAACTTTATCAAGATATTTGGGAAAAAATGCAATTTTAGTTTACATGATACTTGTTTGTACTTTCGATTTTTTTTTTTTTAAACTTCAGTCAATATTGAGATAGTTTTCATTTTTGCTGCTTCAAGATTTTCCTTTTCATCTTTTTAGTTGATTTTGTAGAAATCTGAGTCTTTTGCTTTCAATAGCTTTTTATGGAAATTGCTCAAAATATGAAGTAACTTTGTGTAAGGAGCTTTAAAAAACTTCAAGGCCATAAGTGTTAGATGGATAGGTAGTAACCCAAAAAGTAGTAATTCTTCCCCTTTTGTCCGAAAAATCTCATAGAATAAGGATTAAAGGACAAAACAAGGGAAGCAAGAATTACAAGAGTGCCGAAAGTAAATCTAAGGTCTATTTAAAGACCGATTATATCTCCCACAAAAATATGAACTCTTGTAACACTTTCATCACTGGACAGAAAATCAAAAAGTGAAAAGGAAGAGGTTACTAAATGATCTATTGCAAAAGTTTTTCGTGTCCTTCATTCAGATGGAATTGAAAAACGTCCTTCAAGTGAAAGATGAAGACCAACAGAATAAAAATAGCAAAATCAGTAACAGTTTCGAAGGTATGGCAGTCAAAACCACTGCTGCGTGGGCGTGATCTGAAGAACCGTTTAAGAGAAAAAGATTCCAGAGACGTCAATCAGCCAATATCACCCCCTTCACTTCTTGAGTCTTCCATACACACATGTTTACTATACTGTAAGTACATAATTGGTTCCTACATACCAATACTTCCCAACCTCCATTCTCCAAAAACTACAAGTAATTTATTCACTTTTCTCCTTCAGAGAAAAGTATTAACCTTACAATAAAATATACTTTCTTCATATCCTATATCTTGATACATACAGTGTCCAGGCAAAGCCACAGGAGATAACTAAGCCAGTTAAAAAAAAAAAAAAAAAAAAAAAAAAAGCCCTAAGCAAAATTCATTCCAAAGCAGCAAAACTAAAGCTGGCTTGCTAACACACAAAAAAAAAAATGTAGGCAAATTTGGGCATATTTTATTGGTTTGAAAATACAATTTTTTTTTTTTTTTACCAATTGTCATAAATTTTAACCATAGAATAGTATAATTTTCAAAAAGCCTACACATTTTTATGTAGTTTCGTCCTATAGAACCAAAGATATAAGCATTTTAATAGTCAATTTGGCTACGAGTGTATATATATATATATATATATATATATATATATACACACACACACACACCAATTTTGGCAATTTAATAAGTTCCAAATCTCAACAAGTCTTGATCAGAGTTTAACAAATGAAGGCTCGTTGGAAGAGTAATGACCTGAATTGTGTAGTAAGCTATGTGATATTTGCCCTCAAGGTCGAAATTAAGGGGATCATCCAGAGCCTATTTTTGGCACCATTTTTACACAGACATAAAATGTTTTAATCATAATCATTTGTTTTCCTAGTTTTGCATATGAATTACAAAATATCTGACATTTTCCCAAAATGTGACCTTGATGGAGGAGAGACTAAAACTTGCTATGGTTTTAAATGATCTGAAATGATAGCAAAGGGAGTCTTGATTTCAAATATTTCTCATCTTATATCTCCCCTCTTTGGTTTTCATATTTACATAAAGTAAATTTCAATGTATAAAGATTATTTGATACTGGAGATATTCATAATCGTACCCTATTTCCAGGAGGGAGATAACACGAGAAATATTTGGAATCAAGTCTCCCCTTGCTATGGTTGCAAATGATCTGAAATAACAGCAAGTTTTAGTCTCCCATCAAGGCCAGAGGTTTGGGGATATATATATATATGAATAAAATAAAGCAAGATATAAATGATGCTTTAGACGTTATGTAAATAAAAAGGAAAAACCTAAAAGAGTAAAAACCAAAATAAAATCAACGTTTCGTCCCCATTTCAAGGGACATCATCAGGATTTCTAGGCGAGGATGTACAGGAAAGACGGTCATATCACATGCGAAAGAGGAGAAGTTTAGTTCCAGAACAGAAAGAGAACTAAACTTCTCTTTCGCATGTGATATGACCGTCTTTCCTGTACATCCTCGCCTAGAAATCCTGATGATGTCCCTTGAAATGGGGACGAAACGTTGATTTTATTTTGGTTTTTACTCTTTTAGGTTTTTCCTTTTTATTTACATATATATATATATATTCTAACATTTTTTCTCACAAGTTTATATAAGAAAAAAAAAATGTGTGTAGATCTTGTGCTGTCTTGCTAAAAATATTCTTCAGTTTTAGGATTCAGTTACACAGATCTAGCATAATTGAATCTCCCCACATTAAAAACCAACTTTGTAACTAATTCTGCCCTCATGTGGAGACAAGGAAATCAGAACTCATGTGCCAGCTTCCTTCCGAGACAAATGAATGCATTTAAAAATTTAAGATTAAGTGTCCACTCAATTTGTATTTAAACTGATATAATACAAACCGACTGATCCCAGGTTCAGCTACATAAAAATTTGCTTGTTCTGATATCAATTTTGCGATATTCATTGTCTGGTTATCACAACTTCTGACATCAATCTTTAGGGTTATCATTTTGATATCATTCTGCTAACATTTTTTCTCCCATTTCACTACAGACTGGAAGTCATTTTTAAGTATTCAACCATATGTAGGTGTTAGTTTTGCTCACACGTCTAGAATGGAGTGTCATCAGCAAATACATTTATCTCGGACAATTGCATCAGTAATATCATTTATGAAAATCAGGAACAATAAAAGGTCCCAGGCTAGATTCCAATAGCACACCTGCATGAATGTCATGTTCAGATGTATGCCTGTCTAGACAATGGACCTCTTTTGGCTGTGAAGGATCTGATTATACTGTCCAGTAATATTGTACAAATTAATTTCTCAAGAAAATCTTCATGCCAGACATTATCAAATGCTTTGATACATCTAGCATTAGCACCTTCAATCTTGTCCAATCTATGGCATACATGTTCAGAGATGACAGTTAGGATATAAGCAGTCTAAACTTATACGGACAGTCAAAAAGTTCAGCATTAACACAGTGAGGATTATTACTAGATTAAGGATTAAAACTTTTAGCAAAGAATGGGAAGAGATTAATATGACGATAATTGGAGCAGGTCAGTTTTTGAGTTCTTAAATTTTGATACCAGAGAGGCAATTTTCCAGCTATCAGGGAAGCTAGATTTGACAAGGCATTTGTTATTGTTTGGAAATAACAGGAGCCAACTCGGCAGAGCATTTCTTTATTACTATAGCAGGGATAAGATCAGACCCACATACTTTAAAAGGTATCAAGTTATTTTATGATATCCTAAACTTGGGAAGAGGTGATCACCAGATCAAATGTGGCTTCTGTTCACAACAAAAAATTTTAGAGGACCTCCTGATGGCTAGATGGTAAATCGTTGATCACCCATTATTTATCACTATAATTTCCCAGAAACCATAAATTCCTAATTTCTGCAACTCAATGTGGTCTAGTCAACTCTGTATACTTTAACTTACCTATAGTCATTACATTTTTTTAATAGTTTAACTGCTACAGATTCAACTATTTACTATAAGCGGATCAATGCCCGGTGCCAAAGTGATTCGGCCACACTAACCAATCGGTTGGCAGGGCACATCGATTTGAGCTGTTCCCTTAAGGACTATTTTTAGGCCTTTGGGATCTCAGCTGCGATCGCGACCTATACAGACCCCTCTCACTCACCCCTCCAACTGCTACTTGTTGACGACTGCAGTCTGATGGCAGACGACACCTTCAGACATTTACACTTTCTTTCTCTCCAGTTTGAGATACAATCTTACCTTTTTCCGCCGATACAAACAAGAACAGCGCATTCAAAATCGAAGAAAACAAAAACAGAAAGCGAAAAACATTTTGTTTATGAATAGTTTATTTTTCTTTACGTGCTCATCAGCCACGGGCAGACGACATTTCACCTTCCATTTTCTTAACCGAAGAGACCAGCTACTACATC
This sequence comes from Euprymna scolopes, assembly GCF_053919585.1. Classification (NCBI taxonomy): domain Eukaryota; kingdom Metazoa; phylum Mollusca; class Cephalopoda; order Sepiida; family Sepiolidae; genus Euprymna; species Euprymna scolopes. The sequence continues at coordinate 738,694 of NC_136523.1, forward strand.
CTTCAACACAACAAACTATCTCTCATATATATATATATATAACTAAAGAACTTTGTTCCAAATATATTTATTTTTTAAGGGCCAACTACATAGTAAGTACAATATTCACTTCATTTTTTACACACAATTCTTAAATCTTTCCTTTGCCAATCCATACTATTGCTATTATTTATTTTTATCTTACTTGTAATTCTTCTGACTTATTTTCCTTTGTTTTTCTATCTCATTCGTGTCTCTTTGAAGTTTTTTTTTTCACTTTTCGACTTTTTGGTCTGTTCATTTTACTTATTAATCTAATGTCTACCACCTTGCCTGTTTATGCGAGTGACGTCCGAGTTTGGTTCGCTCAGTTTGAGTCGTATTTTCAGCAAATGACGTTAAAGAGCATTGGCAATTGCCAATATTTAGTGCATTCCCTGCGTCGTTGACACTAGTGGTCAAAGACTTGATCACTGACACCCCTCCCAACTCCACATATGACTCAATAAAACGGGAGGTCCTTCTCCGGACGTCAGTCGTTAGTGTCAGCGGAAAAACACTTCAAAACGTTAGTCCACGAGCTCTTGAGAGACCGTTTGCCTAGTGAGCTACTCTGGCGAATGAGAGTTAGCTGAAGACGTCCCCGCTGACAGTGCCCTTATAAAACAGCTCTTTTCGGGGCTGCCGGCACAGGTGAAAGCCATTTTAGCTCCTATGTTGGAAAAAAACTGTTGACGTTATAGCGGCATCGGCAGATAAAGTTATGCACTTTACGAAGAGTCCTACCACCGCAGATATCCTCCAGACTTCGGCTGAAGTCTCTACGCTCTCAGCCAAAGTTAGGGACATAAGAAGCCACTTCCTTGGCTATACTTGACGCTCTTGAGCGGTTTACCAGAGAGGTGAGGAAGCCGAGTGTGGCCAGATCACAATCACCCAGACACCACTACCAGAGCCATTCGCCATCTCCACATCACCGCCATCACTCTAGCAAGCCATGACTGAGTCGTTTTGGCAAGGACGCATGGTGCTGTACAATGCCTTGTTAGTATTTGACCAGGGAGGAAACGATCGTCTGGAGAACTGAGCATGGCACATTCTCCACAGACCTCCCACAACCGTGCCTATTTTATCACCGACTCCTTATTCCAAGCGGGTTGCTTAGTTGATACAGGAGCAGCTTGCAGCATTTGGCCACTGAAACTCCTCACCGAGAATCCGCCACTTTCACCCATCATACTACAAGTGGTAAATCACTTGTCTATTCCTATGTACAGTCAAATTTCTCGTTCCCTTGACTTGGAATTACGTAGAGACTTTACGTGGGTTTTTACGATAGCTGATTTGCCCTATCCCATTATAAGTGCGGACTTTCCGCATCACTTCAACCTATTAGTAGACATATGCAGACAACAGTGGGTAAATGCTAATACGGAACTTTCCATCATGGGTTCAAAATCGAACTTCACATCTATCAGCACTGTATTTTTCATCGCTTCTGCCAATCATCCATATCATTAATTATTAAACTCCTACCCGGAGTTAACTAACTTGAATTTTGTTGTGAGTGAACCACCTCACTCAACAGTTCACCATATAGAGACCACAGGTGCTCCTGTATTCTCACGACCTCGATGCCTCCCTGCTGACAAACTTAAAGCAACGAAGGCAGAGTTCAACCATATGCTACAACAGGGAATCATATGCCCCTCGTCCAGTCCATGGGCTTCCCCTTTGCATATGGTCCCGAAACGTTAGAGATTAGCGTCCGACTGGGGACTACTGACGATTGAATGCCACTAATGTACTGATCGTACCCAATCCCACACATACAGGACTTTGCTTCTTCACTGCACAGTTGTAAGACCTTCTCGAAACTAGATTTGGTTAAGGCATACCATCAGATTCCAGTGAATCCAGCCGACATCCCGAAAACTGCTGTAACAACTCCGTTTGGAGCATTTGAATTTTTAACTATGCCTTTTGGTTTGCGAAACACAGCTAATACCTTTCAACGCTTCATGGACGAGGTAGTGCGTGATTTAGACTTCATCTATAACTACATAGACGACATTCTAGTGGCAAGTGCATCACCTGAGGAACATGTCACTCACCTCCGCCTACTGTTTGAACGGTTTCAATAGTACCATGAATTAACCCTGGTAAATGTGTTTTTAGTGCTTCAGAGTTAGTTTTCCTGGGCCACATCATCACCCCAAAGGGTATATCTCCCTTACCTGAAAAGGTTAAGGCTCTACAAGACCTTAAACCACTCACTTCACTTTGCCAACTAAGACACTTCTTTGGCCTGCTAAATTACTACAGGCGCTTCATCCCACACTGTGCGGATCTCATCTCTTTCTGACTTGTTACGTAACAGGAAGAAAAATGATCAGATTTCACTAATGATATTCAGCTGAAAGCCTTTAAAGAAGTGAAGGAGAAACTAGCAACACATACATTACTTGCACATCCTGTGCCTGATGCCCAGTTTTCGCTGGTTGTGGATGCATCGGGCACAGCTTTAGGTGCAGTGTTGCAACAACAGCACCAACAACTACAACCCCTTGCATATTTTTCGAGGCAGCTGAAACTGGCAGAACAACGTTACAGCATGTTTGGCCGCAAACTCCTGGATATGTACCTCGCAGTGAAACACTTTCAGCATTCACTCGAGGGCCGACAATTTGATCTACACTGATCACCGTCTGCTTACATTCGCACTGTGTGCTAAGCCGGACAAATATTCACCTCGCGAAACTAGTCATTTGGATTTTGTTTCGCAATTTACCAGCGATATTCAACATATCTCTTGGGGACAGAACACTGCAGCAGATGCTTTATCCCGTCTCCCTATTAATTCTGTCCTCACCTTCGGATATCGATTTACAACAAACAGCCTTAGATTAGCAAAGTGTGGACAGGTTGGATCTGTCATCACCTGGATTCGCAACTTGCAAATTCGTGTATCTGCCCGTGCCTACTTCGGACATGCAGATCATATGTGACACTTCAACAGATTTACCTAGACCGTTTGTTCCCATGACTCATCGTAGAGCTGTCTTTGGCACACTACACAATCTGGCACACCCTGGACACAAAGCCACAGTGAAGCTTATTACAGCTAGATTTTTCTGGCCTAATATGAGGCGTGACATCACTGCCTGGACACGTTCCTGCGTTTGCTGTCAGAAGTCAAAGGTGCACAACCATATCCGTGCACCCCTGGGAACATTCAGCACCCCACATGCTCGGTTCAGCCATGTTCACCATCGATCTGGTTAGACTATGGCCAGTCAGCCAGGGATTTACTTATCTCCTGACCTGCGTAGACCGTTTCACATGGTGGCCTAAAGGACATTTCGGCTGAATCTGTAGTGCAAGCTCGTATATCGGGCTAGATATCGCACTATGGAGTCCCCACAACAATTACCACAGACCGCAGAGCACAGTTTGAATCCCACCTGTTCCAGGAACTTTCCAGGATTTTAGGGATCAAACGTATTTGAACAATAAGCTATCACCCAGCTTCGAACGGGATGATAGAACGCTTCCATCGACAATTGAAAGCTGCCTTATGCGCTTACCTTGACCAACAGCGATAGAGCAAATACATACCTGTTGTCCTTCTTGGCCGTCGTGCAGCTATCAAAGAAGACCTGGGATACTCTCCAGCCGAACTTGTCTATGGAGTACCTCTATCGCTGCCAGGTCAGATGCTGATCCCAATAGAACTAGGATTGTCAGATCCAGCTCTGTTTATAAACAGACTGCAAGCTTACTTTAGTAAGCTCCCGCCTATGAAACCTAGGGAACAGACCATAAAATCTTTGGTCCCGAAAGACATTTCTTCATGGACACACGTGTTTCTTAGAAGAGACCGTGTGAAAGCCCCTTTAACACCGCCTTATACTGGTCCTTATCGCGTGTATCACGCACTTCTAAACGTTTCACCCTGGATATTAGGGGCAAAAAAGAAACATCTGTTGACAGAGTGAAAAGAGCTTTTCTTGACTCAGAAACACAAGACACACATATCCCACCTACATTCACACAGCAAACACCTGAAGTGAATACTGAAAATGACAATTATGTCACTATTACACATAGTGGCCGCCGTGAATATTGGCCCAAAAAATTATGCAAAACTTTGTATATTTAAAAAAAAATAAATAAAACTTTTAGCTGGAACTTTCTATTCTCATTACCCCTTTATATATTCTTTCTTCCGCAACATAAACTTCCAGACATTACGTTTCCTTGTGTTCTGTATTTTTCTAAAGACTGCTACCTTTTTATTTTTCTTTATCGGCTTTTTGCCTAAGTAGGGGGTGATGTAGCAGTTAAACTATTTACTATAAGCGGATCAATTCCCTGTGCCAAAGTGATTCGGCCACACTGACCAATTGGTTAGCAGGGCGCATTGATTTGAGCTGTCCCCTTAAGGACTATTTTTAGGCCTTTGGGATCTCAGCTGCGATCGCCAAAGAGACGCCAGCAAGTGAACTATACAGACCTCTCTCACTCACTACTCCCACTTGTTGAGAACTGTAGTCTGATGGCAGACGACACCTTCAAACAGACATTTACACTTTCTTTCTCTCCAGTTTGAGATACAATCTTGCCTTTTTTTAAATAAATCCTTTATTATTGTTTTGTTAAAAGCAATGTCGTTTGGCCTTGTGTTTATTTAAGTAATTATTAGACGAGAAATGCACAACATTTCCCTCCTATAAATCAAAATAAGCCATGCGTGCGTGGTTCCCCTCTTGTGCTGCTTGTGAGATGACGTCACAAAAAATAGTGAAGAAATGATGAATGTGAGAAATGTGAAGGGCCAACGTTGCCTCCACATTTTTGCCAAGTTTCAGAAAAATCTAATGGATGGAGCAAAAATTATAGGGTAAAAAGTGCAATTTTTTTTTGCAATTTTTGTGCATTTGTGACCCCTTTTGAACTCCTGGGAACATCGAATCCCACTGAAAACGGACTGCTACACCTGGGCAGGAGCTGCTAGAAAGGACTTGGCCTGCCTTGATAGAGTTCAAAATAGACTTCGTAGCCTCGTAGGAGATGTCCTTTTCTCTTCCCTGCAGCCTCTATCTCACAGAAGAGATGTTGCGAGTTTGTCTCTGATGTATCGTTATTTTCATGGAAAGTGTTCGACTGAGCTTCAGTCTATGGTCCCCCCTCGCCTAACTTTCACAAGAAACACTCGTCTAGCAGAAAACACTATCAATAATTCCCCCCCACTCTTTATCTGTGCCTAAACCTAAACGTAGATTCCATGAACAAAGCTTCTTTCTTAGAACTACATGCCTGTGGAATTGTCTTCTGTTTTCCTGCTTTCCGGCTGACTACAATATGGTTGTCTTCAAGTCTAATGTAAATAATTTCTTGATGAGCCATTCCATATAAGTTAGCAAATTTACCGAATTTTCATTACTAATGATTACTATATTGTCCAATTTCTACTGTACACTCTTTAACCCTTATCCTTGAGTGGCCTCTTGGCCTTGATAATGTGATGCCTGTGAACCAGAATTTTGCCAGGGTCACCCATACTGAATTCATATTAAGAACAATAGCTTCCACTTTTTGGCCAAGTTCCATGAAAATCTAATGGATGGATCAAACACTATGGGGCAAAAAGTGTCATTTTTGGCCATTTTAGGGCATTTTTTTACCTTTTTGAGCCTCTGGAGGCGCAACAGGAATTTTTGTAAAAAAAAAAAATTTTTTTTTACTGTGCACATCTATTTAATGGAATAGAATTTGTGGAAAAATTTCAGGAAAGACTAATGGACGGTTATCTGGCAATAGTCTAGACTAACGGGTGAACGGACGCCACTGAAAGCATAGGTTTCTCTCCGATTAATCAGGGAACCAAAAATGGTTCCTGCCAATGTGCACAGCTGCACAAGTTGAAGAGTAACATTGATGAAAGTGGAGTTTGCTACAGAATTTTTGCATGAGGACATGTGCTTCTATGTTAACCAACCTATTAAGTTACCTCATTTATAGCTATTAAGAAAATGATAAAAATCTTTGCTTCATTTAACCGTTTTTATTAAATCCTTCTACAGAGTTTATTAATCTATAAATATAAAAGCGAAAATGTGTGTGTGTGTGTGTGTGTGTGTGTGTGTGTGTGTGTGCCCGCTAAAAATTTGACAGACAAGGAAAATTCACAAACTATCATATTGAAGCTCCATCCTTCGCTTGAGAAATATCGAAAAATTGGCCAAAAACGTTAATTTTTTCACCCCGAAATCAACAATTTTCGGGGGGGGGGGGGTCAACAAATACGGTCCTCTCGTGACGACGACCAGTTCTACGCAAGCATCAGATGACGTCATGGCCTGATTTACTTTAAATACTTGAAGAACCGACTAAATTTCATATACATCGCGTTAGCTCGTTTGTTCATTATCTAAACGTTTTGGGTTCGAATCGTGGTGTGAGATGTCTTTTTTTTTCGATTTTTTAAATTTAAAATATTGAACCAGTGTTATTTAAGCCATTTTTCACATAACGTTCGTTTGTCTTTTTTTTTTTTTTTTTTTTTTTATTTCGCTTATCCACCCCCGACCACACACCCAAAAACACCCAGGTACCACCGATTTTTTAAATTTTAATATCGAAACAGGCTTATTTAAGCCATTTTTCTTTGTTTTTTCGATTTTTACATTTAACATCGTTCGTTTGCCTGACATTTTTTGTGTTTTTTTTCTCGATGTTTTGATCCCCCCCCCCCGCTTAAGTTTTAACGTTTTTTTTTTGTTTTTTTTTTTACTTCGCTTATAACAAACAAACCTGGTCATTGACCTCATTTTTTGTTGTTGTCGTAACGCTCGATGACTTCCATGCGCACACCTGTCAATTTGGTTCTTAAATAAATTCAAACATCTTTCAGCAACTCATTCTGGCTGGCCGATTTTATTTTCAAACTTCGGGTTCGATCCTACCCCTCCCGGTTTCTTTTTTATTTAACAGCACACACACCTCCAAACACCCTGGCAACACCAGGTACCCCCGCTAGTCTATTACATAAAAAGGAAGTTGTAATTCTGTATGTGGCTGATTAAAAGCCAGAAACTACAACATATGCATTTAGAGATCTTACATTATTTGATTCCACATTATTGGAACCAGGTTAGGATAAAAGAATCACCAGATACCAAATTAGTGAAGAAAAATAAAGTTAATTTTAATTATCAGGATAGTGGTTTTAAAAACATTGAAATTAAATCAAATAATTGTCAGTCACTTATCGGGGATGGGGGATGGGCAGAGCAGGTAAAGAGAACAGTAGCAGCAGGAAGAATTTTTTTTTTTTTTTTTTTTTTTAAACAATTCGATTTTCATATATAGAACCAACCCTCTACACACATGAAACGAACACAAAAGTTGCTAATCAGACTTTCTGATCAATGACGTGTAGATTCCAGGCGTAGTTACTATTTTCAGACATAATTTATGCCACGTACCATAATGTAAATACATACATTGCCCGAGCCATAATATACCGTAATAATCTGAACACATGCATTAGTGTTATTAAATGGTTTGATTTAATAGTTGTCAAAAAATTGTTAAAACCTGTTGAACTTAGGGGAGAACGACAAACTATGTTTCCTAACCTACTAAAAAAGGTCATATCACCGAATACATCATATCGAACTTAGGCCTATAGCTATGTCTAGAGAGTGAACATTGCAAGAGCTATTCCAATTATTAATAAGCCTCCCACTGAAAATTGCGCATGTACTTACATGCTGGCAAACACACTGTAGTGGAGTTCGGAAGGAGTGCAATTAATTACTAGGATTACCAGTATATACAGAGCGCAAACAAAATGGTGTTTTCTATGCTATGATCGAGCGCCGAGTCGCTCTTTAACATTTTCAAAAATATTACCTATAAGTTAAACTCCCTCCCTCCAAAAAATAAAAAATAACCTTAAAATCGTCTCCCGGAAACTATTTGTACATCAGTACATACAGTATGTAAAACACGCAAGCATCACTCTTTCTGAAATCTTACCTGTGCCTTTCGGTGTTTGTCGGACATATGTGGCAAACATCTTCACAGAGGCAGTAGCATGTGTGTCAGCTGCTAAGCCTTCTCGAAATTTGTCGAGCATGAGATTCATCATATCCACGTAGTCATCATCCGTCAACTTAAATTGACGGAGAATATTCTCGATCTGTAAGTGAAAAAAATTTTTTTTTTTTAAGAAAAATAAGATAAGAAACAGGGAAGGTGGTCAAAGGTAAATTCGAGAGGACGGGGGGGGGGGGTAACTAAAGAAAAAATATACCAAAAAAACCAGAGAAACCAAAATCTAATAATTATAAATAAATATAAAATTTCTGTATTTGAACAACTAAAATTTGTCCACATCATCAATACAATAATCTGATTTCCACTCAAATCCTTTTCAGATTTGAAAATTCTCTTGCTAATTGTGCTTTCAATTTGAGATTAGGAATAAAATGAGCATTCCCACTTCATTCCCTTTTTAAATTTTTTTTAATCAATGTTGATCCTGGTCAATACTAAAAGAGATGAATATTTGAGAATACCAAGCATTAACAGGAGCATTCTAAAAGTAGCCATACCAGACACCATAACATTCAGCACTGGACGAGACACACACTGCTACTTCATTTGACACTCAGTCTTTAAATCAGTAATAAGTACATTTCTCCTATCTCCATCAAAATAAAACTTATATAACTGGATTCACAATAAAATTTACTTTAAAATGATATTTTAATATTTTTGTTGGGCTTTGTATATGTGAAGAAATCGCTATTTAAATCCGACTATTAATGATGAAACATGCCAGCATAGCATTCTCGCTGGCAATAGATCACTAGCAGTATCAGAAAATCGCCATTAAAATGCGTGATGAAAACTTTAATATTTAGACTTACTATCTTTTGAAGCTTTTAACTACTTGAAAAAATGTAATTCAAACCCTAATTTTTTTTTTCAATAAAAGGAGCAAAGATCAAATTTTAAAATATCAGGTTTAATAGCAAAATATGCAATATTTGTTTTTTAAATCGGTTTTCTTTAAAGATTTCAAAAAAATCAACAAATTTTAACTTACTTCAAAGATAATATATAAATTCCAAAAAATCTAAAATACTAATCAATGGGTACTTCCATTCTTCATTGTTAAGAATTTATATTCCATGTCCTTTTTAAATAAAATAAATTTTTAAGCAAGTATAAAAAAAATAGCGTGACATCAGTAGTTTCAGAACGGAAATAAAAGGAAGACAACTGTCCTTTTATTAGAGTTAAGAACTACGGTGGCCTGTAAGGGCCAGAATTAATCTCCCTTTCTATTGCTGGCTGTAAACAAAAGTTAGTCAATATGGGCCATCGTATTTGAAAAATAATCACATTTCACTTATCAGTTTTTGCCGATAAAAGAATTCCAGAAAAAAAAAAAAAAAAAATTAAAAAAATAAATACAGGAGTTGTTTATTTAATATATTTTATTTCGTCTTTATGGAGTGATTTTTTTTTTTTTTAATCTAAAATTACGTCTTTTTTTAATCTACAATCTGTTCGTAGTTTTGTGTTAAGGGTCTCAAAAATCCCAAAAAAATTCTGACACCTATTAGATCACTTTTTGCAAAGAAGCAGTCAAGGTATGTCCACATAAATACTCGAAGTGGAAGTTGTACCCGTCTATAACGTTTTTAGTTTTAGCTAATCAGGGAAAAGAATTGTCTTTGCTACGGAATTTGAACACATGTACGTCTCTCCAGTTAAAAGTCAGAATATCTCAAAGTTGACGCTTTGCAGTACAAAGATAAGTAAAGATAGAAACTTCAAATACTATTTAATAGCGGATATATTAATTTCTTTTGCCATAAAATTTGAAAAGAATTGGATAAAAACTTTATGCACGAATCGATAGAAGTAGTGACAACCTCATATAAACATGAGAATTTTTGTGTCGAGACACGCACAAAAAACAACAAAACGTTCGTCAACTAACTAATGAACATAAAATATTCATTTTATTTTTTATTATTTAGAAAACATAAGTTTCAATTATGGAAAGGAAAAAGTATATTTTAAAAAAATAAATTCTTTGAAAAAGAATTGACAATGACCACACTTTTAAATGAGTTCAAACACACAAGCCACTTATCCGGTTAAGTAAAAGAACAACTTATTGGTTTTGTTTTACAATCCACAGAGATATGAAAAAGTAATCAAGAAACAAATATATAACAAACGTTACCAAAGGCAAGTTACTCTTCTACCTACCTCGATAAATTTTTGGTGTTTAAATGTTTATTCTGTTCAAAAAACAAATAGTGTCGAGCGTTACATGAGAACAAGAAAAAAAATGGCTGCGATGTCTCTTGAAGTCTCAACAATGACTTAAAAATAAAATTATACAAAATAGTTGAAGAAACTCACCCAATAATTGTCACGGTAACGTGAAGCCGTTAAAATGAAAATTAATTATACTAATTAGTTTAATGTACTTCAAACAACTAATCTATACAAAAGTTCCTTTCACAAGCCATATTTTAATTTCTTTGAATTATGCCGTGGTGGCCATCTTGGATTTTTCATGGTGTAATGACAAATGATAATGTCCATCAGAATAATATTTTGCATGTTGAAGCTTTACCTCCCATTTCTTTAACTTTTTTATGATGCTTCTGCTTAAAGCCATTCAAATGAAAAGTATGCTAATTTGTACATGCTAATTAGTTTAAATGTAGTTGAAAACAATTCTGATCTGTACAAGATTTCCTTTAATTTGATATGCTACAAGCCATATTTGGTTAATTTCCTTGAATTGTGTCATGGTGGCCATTTTGGATTTCCTGGTCGCCATCTTGGATTTTTCATGATGTTATAATAGCAAATGATACTGTATCAGAATAATACTTCCTAAATTTTTTTTTTTTGGGGGGGGGGGGTCAACATGTGGGTGCTCATTTTGCGTTAAATTGTGTTCCTTGTACGTTGAGCCAATCAAAGTAGGTAGCCATAAAGTGGGTATTCATTTTACGTTAGATTAGAAACGTAATCCCTACTTTTTGAAACTAACATTTCTCCATATCTTAGAAACTACTCGTTTGCCGGAATTTTAAGTTATTTTCAATTTCAGCACACAACATCCCCCCCCCCCCGAAAACCTGTAAAAGTAGTAATTTTAAAGGATTTTTCTCGAGGGTGAAAAGTTGATTGTCTGCCCTTATTGATCCTACATTCCTGAAAGGTGTCGCCAGTAGCCTATCATTTGAAATCAAGATGGCGCACACTAATCTTTCGATAAAAATGTGTCAAAATTTGATTTTCTTAAAAAAATAAAAAATAAAATAAAATTATTTTCGTGATTTTTAGAATCTGTATGCACAAAAATATAAAGGTTTTTCTTGGAAAAAATTCATAAGTCCAAGTGTAGACAAGCACCGAAAGTTTTACTTACACATTTAAAATAACTAATATTAACTTTAGATTCAATTCTGAAATTGCATTTTCCAAATCGCAAAAACTTCATAAAAAAAGGGTTCTTTCACTGTAGTACAGTGCACAAATTTTTGTTTTAGAAAAATGAAAATTTATCCAACACCATTTGCGGAAGACTTAGTGTCGCCTATTCTTTCTGCATCACTAAAAAAAAAAAAAAAAAAAAAAAAAAAAAAAAATCGGTAAAACTTGCACAGAATGCAGTTTTACGGTTGTAAAAATTGAACAGAAATTTGAATTTCGTTCAGTTTTAATTTGTTTTTTAAGTGTAAAAAAAAAAAAAAAAAAAAAAAAAAAAAAAAAAACTTTCCAAGGTGTTCAAAGATGCAATCGAACACTGCAGAAATTGTAAACGAAACTATTTCAACACGAAAGTTATGTACTGATGAACAAAAATCGTGCCAAATTATTGAAGGTTTTTAATCACAGTGAGTGAACCTTTCTTTTCGTCAAATCTGACTAATTGATGACGTAGCCATGAAGAATACAATGATTACCGAATCAAATATAACAATGGATTTGTAAAAGCAAGCGAGAGGACCGAACACAATCTAATGTTTATTAATTTGAACGCACCGGGAAGAAAAAGTTATAAATAATCATTATAATAATTGCCGCAGATCAAGGGAGGAGGAGTGGGGTGAAAGGGACGTGACATGAGTGGAAACCATTTTCTGGCATATAGCCAGAAATGGTCGCCACTTCGGTCACCAGAGAAAAATAGTAAAACAAAATATAAAGTTGAGTTGGCTTGTATTATACGGCATATCAACCCTTCATAGATACAAAACTTGTAAATAATCCAATGTATAGTTTATTGAATGAAAATAGTTATGTGTGTGTGGACCAATCAAGTGAAAGCATTATGTACTTGCGTATGATGTCGAAATTGGTATAAATCACAAAGATTTATATCATCTAGTAGAAAATGTGCAAGCTGTATTTTGAAAAATACATTATGGTCTGTTTAAAAATGTCGGATCCTTATTAAAGTCAGGAGATATGTCAGTGTCATATGGAATTAGTCGCACAGCTCTTCGACATGATAAAACTCGATAAATTCTATTTTATAATATTTTCACCTGCGTTGGGTTTAAAAGATCAATCTTCAAAAGCACTAATAATTTATCTGTAGGTGGGAGAGATGAGGAATTATCTTTCTAAATATTAGCATATTAATGGGATTTGAATTCTGAACAGCGCAAATATCCATTGATGGATGTCAAACATAAAACCTGCACATATGGTGCATAAACTGGTAAATCAAACAAATTGATCAGATTTAAGTCAAACTCAAATAGCATTTTGAACTTTGTGATCATTGTCAAATTGAACTTTTGAGTTAAGCAGTAGCAGGTGAAAATTGACAGGTCAGGTAAAAATAAAATGAACTGCATTTCTGGAGTATTGTCACTCTTGGACTGGTGCACAACCCCCTCATGTTTTCCTCTTGAACAGGGTACAAAAAGAATTTCTAAACCTAATAGGTCTTGCACTATCTGCCAAGCTCCAGCATCTGCCGCATCAGTGTTGCAGTCTGCTGTTTTTACTAGATCTGCTTTGATGCACTGAACTTACTGCATTTGTAGCACTCTCAATGTAAATACTTATATTATTTGTAAAAAAAAATTAAAAAAAAAAAAAAAAACTTACCCCCTTCATTGCAGAAGTCTCCCAGATGTCAGAAGTCATTCTTTCCTTATTTTGCTTTTGGAATTCCTTCCCTGCTTCTGGTTTTCCTGACCATACGAATTTAAGTGTACGGTATACAAAATTGTTGCTCAGTTCCCCACCTAAGTTGCCCCCTCCCCGATCTAGCCCCTATTACAGCAGCTGTTTCAGTTACGATATCCCTTGTTTCGGGTGAAAAGAAAGGATTTTTGATTAAGTCTTTCCTCCAGATCAAATCAAAGACACCTCAAATCCCTCAAACCAGAAATAGTTCCAGTCAGATTCCTCAACATTTTTTCCTCAAAGAAAGATAACATAACTTATTTCAATAAAACCGGTCCATTTAACATACTATAAGAATCAAGGCTAAGTGGAGTAATTCTAAAAAAGTAACCTCTCCCTAAATATTGAGGTACTAGCTAATGAAAATCGAAACTTTGGGTTGTCCATTTATTTTACTGCGAGTTTCTAGTTTGAGGTTGCCAATCAACTTCAGTTCATGTCTGGCAACACCAAGCATTAATCTATGAATAAAACTGTAGATGTGTTTATGTATGTGTGTAAATATTTAACTGATAAACTAATACTACTGATCATAACACTAAAATTAACAGGAAATATAAACCATCCTTGGTGTAAGATTACTAAGGAGTAAAATATTTGAATGGATAGATAACGCATACAAAAATATGTCAGCAAGTCGAAATACAAATTGTTCATTTCAATTTACCAACATTTTTTTTTTTTTTTTTTTGCTTCCTGCGCATGCCCAAATGAAATTCATTTCAAGCCGTTTAATATTAAATCTTATCTATGGCACCCAAGTCTTAACTTGGAATCCCTACTGTATATTCAGTACAATATAATTGTTAATCGAGAATTGGATGTGTAATACGAAACCTGCATGAATTAAAATATGTAAGCGTATTTTGCTAACACCCCCACCCCCCACCCCGCTAGTAAGTAAATAAATAAATAAAAAGTTACGTAGACTAGTTATAAAAGGGCAAAGCTGATAATTGTCACGTAAATGCGTTAATGAACAATACAGTGTTTATCTTCCTTTTTCGGAAATCGGAAATAAAAATGTAAATAACAGGAAAAACGAAATGGAAAAAAAAAAAAAAAAAAAAAACATTCCATGAATGATGTCCAATGAAGAACCTTTTTGATTGGCTAAGGAGACACTTGCAATTTTGTAGACATCAGAAAGATCAACGGACTTTTGATCCAGACAAAGATTTTGAAGGGGGAGAGGGGTATAATAAGTAGACACGGCTTGATTTAATGCCATGTGTACAAGAAAACCGCAAACGTATTATTTAAAAAAATTTTTGAATATTTTATTTAAAATAAAAAACTTTGTATCATCTAAGTCTTTTCGTGATAACAATAAGTATTAAAACTAACGTTTTTTTTTTTTTTTAATATATGGTTTCATTTTTCGTGTCTCGACTCCATTCCGTTCGATAATCAATCGTATCCACTTCCGTTAGCTTGATTTCATACATACATACACGACAGACTTTTCTTATGGCCACTTTTATTGATAAGACGCAGATGGTACTGGTTCCTTTCGAAGTAATCTCCCCCGGCTGCAATGCACTTGTACCGTTCCAACAACTTCTGGAAGACCCTCATGGAAGTTCTCTTGCGTGATTGTGTCGATGACCCGCGTCACAACCTCTTTCATCTGAATTGTTTCATAACGATAACCTCTAAGGTTTTCTTTGAACTTGTAAATTAACCAAAAGTCACAGAGCAGGATCTGAAAACTAGGGACGGAGAACTGTCTTGATGTCCATCTTCGTCAAATAGTCTGTGACAAGGATGGAGTTGTGGATTAGTGCATTGTCCTAGTAAAAATGCTACTGACTACATTTGCAGAGTACTGGCTTCTTTCAACAGAATATCTTCCTGAACTCTCTTAAAACCAGGGATGCGGAGTTAGGAGTCTGAGATTTTAGCTGGAGTCAGAGTCGGAATTTTGTTATCCGATTGACTCCTTGAGTCTAATAATTATTTATTTTTATTTTTACATGGTTTTCCTGTTTGGTTTTACCAGTTGCACATTTTAGCAGTTTTTGTATGGTTTTACTCATATTTTTGGAGATATATTTTGTACTGTACTGCAATGCTTCTACCTTAAACTTATTTTGGTCCATTGGAGCCCTGCAAATCCTGTCTGGATAGCAGTTTTTGTTGTGACTTCACACAGGAAGAATGAAAATTCTGTCGGAGTGAGATTAGTGGATTACATTGGATAACAATCAGATTGTAATTTGAAAGTTATCCAATTCCTGAATCAAATGGAATTTGGCAATTGGATTAGTCCAGGATCATCCGGAATTGCAATTTTATATGTACAAAAAAAAAAAAAAAACTAAAATCAATAAGCAGCCAATGCTACTATAATCTTTCCCGTTTTTCCTTTAATCTTTCAATAAAGGCAATATTGTTTTAAAAAAAAAAAAAAAAAAAGAAAAGAAAAAAAAAGAAAATGTCCTCTGTATAATGCGTCTTTACTCCATCTTGTGATAAGAGTTTTGCTTCAAAATGCTATGGTCTAAAAATGTTTCCTTATCCCTACATATTGTATTCCTTTTTGATAAAATTTCATTGTAAAATTTTTACCCCTTTGTTATCTTAACTTATTCTATAAATCTGGTTGAGTATAGGAGGCTGGTATATGGATCTGCAGAGGTCAAAGAGTCAGAGTTGAAGATATCAAAGGAGGCTGAGTTGGCATCCTAGGAGTCGGAATTTTACTATCCAACCTCACAATCCTTAAAACCTCAACATAGTGTTCCTTGTAGACTGCCTAGTAGGAACCATGTGCATGTAGATTATGCCCGTGCTCTCAAAAGGGATCATAAGTCCCTGGGTGGGTTTGCTCTGTCTAGCCTTTTTGGGTTTGGGAGAGCCAGTATGCTTCACCTGGGAACTGCCTCTTGGTCTCTGGGTTAAAGTAGATCCAGCTTTCATTGCAGGTCACTTGAGCATGACAAACTGCAGGATCTGAATCGATCAGCTCGACCATCTCCCTACTGGCATGACATCTTTCTGATCTTTTCAGCACCCTTGAGACAAACTATGTAAATCTACATTTTCAGTTCCTCGCAAATAATTATGTGAACAGTTCCCACACTGACCACAAACTGCACTTATTGTTTCTATAGACACACGGTCATTAGATAAAATTATTTATTTGGCTAATTAACTCTGGTGTTCCAACTTCGTTACTCCTCCCACACCTATCCCTCAGGCTCCCTGCCTTACTTGAATCTCTTATGCCACTCATATGGTGAAAAGGGAGATAAGCCAAGTCAGTTTAGGTGAAAAGGGAGATAAGCCAAGTCAGTTTAGGCAAAAAGGAATATAAGGCAGTTTAGCAAAAAAAAGTTTATTTACATAGTATTAAATATTTTTGATAAAAACATTTAAAAGATAATTAAATAACGAAGCAGAAACAGAAATTTTAGTTCCGTTTTTTTTTTATTATTTTATTTGTATCAAAAATATATTTTTTATTAAACAAAAGCAACATGTGTACATGTGAGAATAAAATTTGAATATTTTGTGTGAACTGCGGCTCTGAAATTGAAACTGAAAACTGGTAAACTGCCTTATCTCCCTTTCCACCTAAGCTGACTTAGGTTATCTCCCTTTCTGACTGCTGCTCTTACTAATGGCTGCCCTCCTGTGTTGCCAATAGCAATACTTTTTATGAAAAACAATAGCAGTTGTCCTATAAATTATTGTAACTTTGGATATATTACATTTTTTTCGATATGGCAAAAAGGTAGATATTTTTGCTTAACAAGCACCAACATTTCTTTGAAAAACCATTAATTTAGTTTTATCAAATATTACAATATTTAAATTTATGATTTGTTTCATTTTCTATTCTGAATATTGATCATAATTTTATTGCACTAGGAATCAAAAATTAGTGGAAGAAAGGTATCCATATGCCATTGAAAATACATTTCTACAATATTTGCAATCTATAAAAACAAAGCTACACTAACTAGGTTTTAAGGAGTATGGTTTTATTTTTGTAATTTTTTTAGGATGATTTAGACTACGTTGGGCATTTCAGATATAAACTGACCTCCAGGTTCATCCTCAAAATGTAGAATATTTATGCTGAACTTTGGAATCAGTAGAAATTTTGAATGAAACCCCTTTAACACAGTAGATTGCTCTCATTTCAGCCATAACTGAGTAGAAGTCTCAACCTGTAATTGTATTCTTACTACCATTTAACCCCAGAAGAAGGACTTAGCACTGATTATCAGCGGCATAACAAATAAGAGTGCTCAAATCCAAATTCAGTATCATTTCAAGTGAAACTATTGATTTTATTTTTATTCTTCAAATTCTCAATAACTGAGAAACTGGGCAGTAAAAAATTTCGCTCAACACTCCATGGATAGAGAAAAAGACCAGCTGCACTCCATCTTTTCTGCAAATAAAGTACATCAGATTGTGATAGTTTAGCAGTTGTGTCAGTTCCTTTCCTTCATGTCTACTCTGATATGCTTTGTTCTTTCCTGTCAGTGAAGGAGAAATACTTCCAAACTAGAACATCGAGAGTAAATACAAAGAGTTCAAATTTGATGATAAAAAAGCTAACTTGACAGGTGCGCGATTTTAATGATCATGCCATAGAAGTCTTGCAGTGAACATTTACTTCGGGGTAGTTATTTTGGTTTTGTTTCGCCAAAATGTTTGGGGGGGGGGGGATCAGCTCCCCATAAAGTAGAGTGTCCCCACATTGATCAAACTCCCATTGCTTTCTGGACACTCCGACACGATTGCCAGGAACTACACCTTCGCTCGCGATCAATTTCCCTTTTATATGAAAAAGCCGAACGCACACATGAGAAGCCGAAATAGCAAGAATTTTATAAAAGTCGATGTAAATAAATCGAGACGCAACACGCATTTGCAAATCGTACATATTATGATCTAGGGGGTATATATATAAAGAGTTGTAAAATATAGAAACACCCATACCTGCTCGAGAAGCCCGAACATACAAAAATGTGTGCACTGCAAGTGGGTAAGCAGAAAGGTACAAAAACCATTTTCTTATTCGTGGTGAAATTCAAACCGACCTCAGAGAAGCTGGGATTAATGTGAGCAAGGATACAATCAGTAGAGTTCTAAATAATGCAGATTTTGTATCAAGGTCCAAGAAAAGTTCTATTATTGAAGTTTAAACATGTCAGATCACGTTTGAATTATGTTAAAACATGGGGAACAACCTCAAGAATTTTGGAACAAGGTAATCTGGTCAAACGAAACGAAAATCAAAATCTTTGGAAGAAACACAGCAACACATGTATGGCGTAAAAATGGCACCGCCTATAACAAAAAGAATACCATTCCTACAGTAAAGTTTGGAGGTGGTTCGATAATAGTAGGGGGGTGTTTTTCATTCAAAGGTACTGGTGAACTAGAAATCATCAATAGTAGAATGAATGGACGTATATACAGGGAGATTTTGGAGAAAACCCTCCAGAAATCTGCTGAGTTGTTGGGACATAAAAGCAATTTCGTATTTCAGCAGGACAATGATCCCAAGCATACTGCCAAACTAACCAAAGAATGGCTTACAAATAATGGAATTGACATTCTTATTTGGCCCAGTCAGTCTCCAGACATCAACCTATTTGAAAATTTGTGGAAAATATTGAAGATCAATGTTCACAAGAGGAATCCACAAAATATTGAACTAGAACAGTTCTGCAAAGAATGGTGCAAAATACCTGCATATCTTTGCAAAAAATGTGTGCAACTATAGAAAGCTGTTGAACGCAATAAAGGCTATGCAACCAAATATTAAATAAATGTATCCAATACTTTTGCGTTAGTTGATTTATATTTTTCCTTTATATAAACTTTCTAAACTTTAATTTTGTAATTGCTACCCCAAATATTAGAATAGTAATAGGAATGTACTGACCAAATTTTAGATAAAATCTTGAACCCTAATTAAAGTTATGAAGAAAAATGTAATGTATCCAATACTTTTGCGTGGCACTGTATATAAAGAGATGACACGCAATATCGGAAAAATTAAGTTAAAAAAAAAAAAAAAAAAAAAAAAAAAAAAAATGGAAATACTGCTCGTCACTGAAACGGTAAAAGGTTCAATCTTTACAAGCAATAATAACTAAAAACATAAGTAATAGTTCTATTTGGTCATGGTTGATGGAATGAGAACAATCTATCCTACAGGTTGCAAATGGCATCATTCACACTGATGGGCTCCTGTTAAGGTTTCCGATTAGCTGCATGCAAAGAAACGATCAACTGCAAGGAGCTTCCACACATTTTTGCAGCCGTTCTTTCCAAGTTTAGATCAACCTCTCCCCCAGTCATTTTCAAAATCTTCATGGCACTACTCAAGAGTTCCACATATCCATATTAAACCTTTTTTTTTTCTATTACTGTCCATGTTTCAGCACATATTGCAATCATAGATGCGACATCTTTTGACTTCAAAAGAAATACGTTGCAGGTCTGCTTCGGTCAAAGTTTGACAGATTCTAGAGATTACATCGACTAAACGTTTGTGAAAAAAAAAAAAAAAAAAAGTTATCAATCTTCATCTCAAATTATAAACAAGAAAAACGTCAAGTTGACATGCAAGATGATTTTTTTTTTTGGAAAGTCTGTGCAGTAGTTTGAAAGTTGTATATTTTTAAAAGATTGACACTTTATATCTAACAGTAAATTGATGTTAACACCGATACATTCAGCACAAGAAAACCACTTTAAATTAGTAAATCTTAGTATTATCGGCTTATTTCCAAGATAGTGACACGTTTTATTGGGTACTAGCACGGATGCCCGGTGTTACCCAGGTGTTTGGAGGTGTGTGTTGAGCGCAAAAAAAAAAAAAAAAGTGGTATTAGGAAGGCAGGTTCAAACCCGTACCGCAAAGGAGGAAAAAAAACAGGGGGAAAAAATATGTCTTTGCTGGTGCCACCACCGTCAAATCGGAAGTGACGTAGGATTTAATTAAGGCTATACAATCGAAAAGAGGGGATGATTTTCAAAAATATCGGCAAAAAAAGAGACCCCTCCCTGTAGAAAAGTGCCCAGTTGAGGGTGAAGAAATCAATGTTTTTAGCCAATTTTCGGTATTTGTCGTCTGAAGGGTCGAGTTTCAAAACTCGACTGATCTTGTGAAAATCAGCCGCCTCTGTCAAATGTTTTAGGCAGACATGCAAATATACATACATTTATATATTGGTAGCACAAATTTTCAACCCAAACCAATTAAAAAGCTTACCCTATCTCTGAATACCCTTTATGTAAAATTTCAAATGTTTAGACCAGAAATTGTCTAAGTAATTTGGTAGAGACTGCAGAGGTAAAATTTTTAACTTTGACCCCTATTATGACCTCTTAACATTCGTTTTGGGCTCAAATCAAGTTAAGTTAGATCCATGTCCAAGGAACCTATATCTTTAATTTCAATTATTTATACCCCAAATTGGTGGAGGAGTTTGGTAGAGTTCTCAAAGGTGAAATCGTTGAACTTTGACCCCTTAACAGCCAAATTTCTGGCCAAAAACTGATTACAAAGATTTACCCAAATCTCAATACCCTGTATATCAAATTTCGAGTCTGTAGACTGAAAAATTGACAGTTATTTTGTAGGGAAATGTACACAGACACTTTCAGATATATAGATATGGTAATTGTTAAAACGGATCAAAATTGTTTTAAATAAAGTTATATAATTAAGACTAAAAAAAAAAAAAAAAAAAAGTATTTTAGTTAAATTTATTTAAAACCATTGCAAAAGTAATGCAACACTTTTTTTTTTTAATTATTTTTATAACTAAAATACTTTTGTTCTTTTTGTAGTACTTAGTTTCCATTTCTTTTTTTTTATCAGGCTACCATATTGGAAATAAGCCAATGTACTAAATTAACTTTAATACTAAATTTATTTCAACTTCAATGCATTCAGAATATAAAGAAAAAAGGTACAATATTTTTATATAGATTTTCAAAACAAAAATAAAAACAAAGAAACATTGTATTACACTAAAGATGTTTTGAATACACAGAGCGAGTGCAGGTTGGAAGAATTCTAACTTGATTAGGAGAGTGGAGAAGTCAGACTGGTAATACGCACAGGTGGTGGTCAGGTCACTGGTGTGGGTGGAAAATGACATAGTAAATACTTTTATTAAAGAAAAATCTAGGTCAATGTCAGTCTACTAAACTGAATAAAGAAAAAGTCTTATATTACTTGGTGGAAAATTTCAATAAATCGACACATACTTTCTTCTAAACAAGTGGAAATTTGTACACTACTCAACCGATTAAGATTACAACAGTAGGTTTTTATACAACAATATGAAATACCATAGCATGATATTCAATTAAACCAGGTCATTTATTTGGGGGGGGGGGCACATTCTGGCCTGAAATGGTCATACCTTTCATATATTGCTACTAGGATTCAAGAGGGGGACCTTGTGGGTGCCAATAACATTAACAAACCATTTAGTTAGTATATGTATATAATTAAACATTTTTTTTAAGTGGATTAGCTTATTTCATTCATTCTTGTGGAACATTTCAAAATCTGGAAAACTTATAGTTTCAAAGAACCGCTGTTGAGAAAAATTGTTTTAAAGATTAGCCATTTGTAAAATATGCCACAAAAATGTACATCAGTTTATAAATTCAGTTTTGAAGTGAATGACACGAAGAAAGTTTAATATTTTCCAAATTTTTAGATAAAAATTTGGATTGAGACTTAGCTTAGTTATTTCCATATTTCAACTGATGTAACCTCTGACCTTCGAGTGAATCTTCAAAATTGGGAAATTATACAAATTTAAAACTAAAACCTTTACTTTGAAACTGAAAACAGGTTCTAAAGTTAGATTTCCCAGGTGATTTAGAATAGAAAGCTAATCTTGGTTTGCTTTCAATAGTCTTGAACTCTCTACCCTCCCTATTTGGTTCTTTAGTCCTCACATTCTATGTGTGAGGTTTCTGACTAAAAGGTGAAGAATTGCTGTTTTTCTGGGTTGGTTCTTTTCTGTAAGTACTACATGGAAATTTTCAATCAATATTTTTCAGCATTCAACTGCTAATCTATCCATCTCATTAACCTTAGATATTTTTTTCGCCTCAAGTAGTGACCCATTACCATATTGGGTTTAATATGAGTTTTTCATGTTGGCATGTATTAAATGCTTTTAGAAATGGACTTCTAAAGTTCTATTTCTTGCTAGGTCTATCCCAATTTCACTCAAATCTATCCGTATCACTTCATGTTTTCCTTGGCATTAACTGAAGATGCTACCTCAACTGTTCTACAAGGAAGTCTCTTTCAATGTAGCCAAATAAACATTTTTAGTAGAAATAGAAAAAGTTGAAAAGATGACCCCCCCCTCCCCCTGAAGAAGGCTGGAAGTTACATAGGCTGAAATGTGAAAATAAGAGTCCAAATACAAGAGTTAACGCTTCACAAAACTCAGCAACCACAGAAGGAAAACCCTTTGCAAGTAATCAGAAAATTTTTTTTAAATTTCACAACTCTTTGAAACTTAACAGAATTTACAAAATCCTAAACAAGGAGATAGAGGTAATGACTCACCTGCAGTAAAATTCCAAGCAAACCCAGCCCCCCCGAAAAAACGAGGGGAGAAGCCCTTGCTGAGGCGGATTGGTGGGATGGGAGGAAAAGTGAGATAAAACAGTAGCCATGCAACTTGCCTTCATAGTGCGAACCTTGGGCGGCCATTTGACGGCCAAGTCACAGGCTTGAACTGGCGTCCATGGTGATAGGTAGGAAAGACAAGTGCCCATCTTTTGCGGTGGGCGCCCGAGAGTCAGGTGCCACAAAAAAGTGGAATATTTAAATGGATCACTACTTGGTAAATATTTTTCTTTCAGCTTTAAAATTTTATTTTTTTTTTATTTTTAAATATTTAAAAGTTAATTCTATAAGTGTTTCTAAACTTGTTTTTCAAATTATTCCACAGTAGCTGCTGCTTTACACAAGTTCTGAAACTAAAAATGTTGATCCAAAGAAGAATCCGTCACATTTATATACCGGCAGAAATTATTTTGGCACAAGGTTTTTTTTAAAGCAGGCTGGGGTAGGGGCATACATAGGAAATTCACACTGGTAAAAACCCACATTAATGTGTTATCTTCGCAAGGGTGGTAGATACAGTGTAGGTATAGTTGGAAAGAAAAAGAAATAGGTAGAGGTGACAACATAAGGAATAGTGGCATGACAAAAACAAATGCGACAAAAATGAAAACAGCAAGACAAAACAAGAAAAAAAAATTTAAATATTAAAAAGAAACAAAAATTTCCAAAGGAGTGTAGAAGGAATAACTTTGGCAAAATGTCACATTTTGCTTTGCCACACCTACCCTCATCTTTCTCATCATTTCTTGAATGGTTGCCAAAAGGCCATATTTTACAATATGGTGACAATATTAAATGAGAAGCAAACATTCGATTTTTTTACATTTTTTATTGAGATAATCTTCAATAAGTACAATAAATATGATTGCAATTTTGTTGTGCCAACTTATTCTGCAAAATATAAGTAAAGTTTGAATTAAAAAAGTAATTTGTATTTAAAACAGTTAAATATTAAATTAGTAAGTTTTAAGTTTCCTAAAAGTTAAAAGGTTCATTCCTAACGACAGGCGATCATAAAATTAACACTTCTACCCATTCATTTTTTTTTTTTTTTTTTTTTTTTGGATACGAATGCATCACCACTTATGGTGATAAAAAAAAAAAAAAGCATTGAATGATGGTGAATACTATGAGATAATTAAAAGTCACATACTATCTATTTAAAATAAGACCCAGAAAAAGAGTCAGATTTAGGAGGCACTTATAGTGGGGATTGGCGCAGCAAGATGCTTCTTCACATTACATTTTAATTTCTGCATGTTGGTACATGCATGGAAATAGAACTCCCAAAGAAGCAGCCTGAGGAAAGCTATTAGAGTAGAAAGTTTTAGTATTTGGAAAACCTCTACAGTGAATGGGTGGGATTTTATTTGTTGAGATTGTCAGATATTTGTTGTTTTTTTTTTTGGGGGGGGGGACAAATGCCGTATGTTCATTGGAGCACATCAAGAAATTTCTTTTAAAACAAGTACAGTGATGCAATATCATGGTGATGGGAAAAACTGAAACTTGGCAGACAATACAAGACCTATTAGGTTAGAAACTCTTGAAGAGAAAAAAATGATTGGTGCACCAGCCTAGATGTGACAATACTTCAAGCATCAGCAGATGATGGTTGATAAAGATATCGGATATTATTAGCAAATTTAAGAAATGTACTAACCTGGTAAAGGGATCTCATTCCTACTGCAATTCATGTTACATGTGAATTGTAAAGCTATCAGGTTTAAACATTTGAATCTTTGGAAGAAAGGGTGGCTGCAAAGGTTTATTTCTAAAGGAAATGTCAAAAAATTACATAAGAACTTTATTTAAAATTTCCAAATAGTGAGAATGGAGGACAATTTTGATAACTACTTGACTTAACTCTGCTGTTTATGAATGTACTAATAGTCTAGAATGCACGTTTGCTTGGAGTTAGGTTTAGGGTTATCAGTTATGAAAAAACATTGTATTTGAAAAGATAACAGTTCCAATATATTCACAACTTGCATATACGACGACTATAGTTCGAGGGGATAGATTTAAAATCAGCCAGGTCGGTGTGGTGAATAAGAAATTGCAATAGCTAGATTCCAGTGTAAAAGATAATTTATAGTCTAACTAGATACTTCACTACTTACCAAGGTTAAGTACCAGTCAAAGAAAAAGAGTTAATGAGATGTAGTGATTGTCAGTTAAGATCAAGAACCTTATAAGAGGATTGAGAATTATTAGAGTCTATGATAAGAATCCATTGACAGATTTGAAGACAATGTATCTGCAAGAAAGCAGTCCTGTGATAACGTGTTCCACTGTGCAAAGAAAACCATGTCCAGCTACAAAATTTTCCTTTCTGTGTACTTTGAGCTAGATGGAATTTCTATGAGAAAAGTTTCTTTACAAGAACTGCCTGAAACAATACCACAGGGCTGCTTTCCAGTTAACCACAACAGCATTTTCAAGTCCAATATTAAATTTTTGTAAACCTGTTCTCTCAAATAAGATTCTACCTGAATCCAACAATTGCCTGCAATTCAAGATATCTAACTATCCACCAAACAAATCCCATCAACTTTTATCCTCAAGTAACCTTCAGGTACTTGAACTGATGACTCATGATTTCTAATTTATTTATGAAATTTTGTAAAATATTTGAATATTCTGCCAGACACTCGGTTTAATGGGGATTCATTTGAGTTTGTATTTTTTTTTTTTTTTTTTTTTTTTACATATAACATTTTAAATTCTGTTCTGGGTTAAAAATTGGGCCTTAGGGGTCACAAATGTATGAAGTAGAAAAGGGTCACCATTAGAAAAAGTTCAAGGCTAAATACAAAGAACTGTGTTTATAGTTTAGATCTGATTTACAGAGTAAAATCCACCCCTCACTTCACCCGAAGATAGCAATCGGGTTAGCACTCAATTTTTTTTTCTATGAGGTCACAGGGATAAGTTGGACATAAACCCAATATAAACAAATAATTGTTCAGAAAACAGAGTGCAAGAGCTCTTCTGTCAATGGTTATAAAAAGAGGTCGTATCAGAAAGATAATTCAAGTGACACACAACTTGCAGAAAATGGTATTCTGATCTTGTTTATCTTAGCAACAGATACGAAGTGTGAATAGACTAAAGTGAGTGGAGTAATTTTAAAGTGTGTGTGTGTGTGTGTCTCTCTCTCTCAACTACGTGACTTATAAAAATGCTGACTAGCATTTCAATGTTTGATCCGGTTGATAACATTTACTCATAGTCACTTTAACAGAAGAGATACTCTAATCATTCAAACATGGTAGTGTTTGAATGATACGGTTAAGTGGCAGTTTTAGTCATTTAAAACTGCTTTAAAGCTTCCCTGCTCACTCATTTTTCGACCAAATTTCAAACAATTACAGTTTATAGATCACCTTCTCAACCATATTGTGAAAAAAAAAAATGTTCAATTTTCGTTCAGTAAAAAAGTTATGAATTTACTGGTGTTCAAAATTGTAAAAAAAAAAGGTGAGCGACGTGTTTTCTGACTGGTTTCCATAGTAACCACCTCACTGAAACGACTATTGTTACCAATTCACCATTCTTGGGAAAAGAGAAGTCCAAGTGAAACAGAAGAATGAAGGGGAGATAATTAGGGGATTTTATTGAAAACAGATGAGTGCCATACATTGTTATTACATGTGTGAATGTTATGTTTATAGGGGGGGGGACTGAAATTAAACAAGTGAATTTACTAGAAGCCTAGAAAAATTATGGATTACAATAGAAAACTGCAAGCATGAAAATTAATATGGTTAAGCTTAAATATGGAAAAGTAAAGGACTAGTTACAACTGAGAAAGAATAGGAGATATTCTAGTAAAAAACAGATTTATAACTTAAAATATTACAGCATTAAAAAATTGTTTAATTCAATTTATAACAATCAATTCTTAATGCTGCAATATTTTAAGTTATAAATTTATATTTTTACTAGAATATTTTGTCCTTTTCTTTCAAAGTTTTAACAACTAGTCCTTTACTTTTCATGATCGCATTTTTCTATTGTAATAATTAACGTGTATGTATAACAGATTTTGTTGGCTGGCTATTGCTTCAGTTATTTAAAGTAATAAACAGTTCATAAGTTTGTAAACCAAAACAATCTTAACATGTTGGTAATTTCAATTAAAAAAAAAAATCCTTTTTAATTGAAAGCAAGAGGAAAAGTTATTTTTACTTAGAAACGTATCTTGACTGAAAATCAAGCTGGTCCTTTTAAATAAAGGCACATTTGAATAAAAGTACTAAATATTTTTCCAATAAATAAAATATTGCAAAAAACACTTACTAAAATCAAAATATTGAATTTAAAAGTTCATGAATAAAATGTTCACTCTCAAAACCAATATGCACATTAATTATCTAACAGCTAAAGAGTTTATAAAAAGATTGTCTATTGTATAAAATTGAATCGATTTGAAATCGTTTTAACTTTACCGTCAATGGGAGAAATTTGCCCAACTTTCACATTCATTCATGTCAACATTAGAATTCTGCCAAACTGACAGTTTTGCCCCACCTTCTTGTGAAGATTCAAATCAAAATAAAATGTTATCAATTCTTATTCATCCATTACATAATTGAAAAAAAAAAAAAAAAAAAAAAAAAAAAAAAAAAAAAATCAGCCAAATTGAAGATTTGCATTTTAGGAGTAAAGAAATTCAAATTCAGTAAACCTTAATTGGTGACTAATGACTATGGATCAAATTTAATGCAAACCTGAAATATTGGGAATCATGCCTATTGTCAAAATTTCAATAACCAAAAGGTATCCGAATTTTTATTCGGAATTTTTCCAACCCGTTTACCTCAAAACTAAATTAACTAAATATAGCCCATGTTTAGACTCCTTATGCCTAGCAAAAGTGTTCTAAAATCCATAATGATCACTCAGTTTAAAAGCAAGTCATCATTGCTATTTTGTAATGTAGTTACATTCGATTATTAATTAAACATTGAAATTCAAATAAAAATCTGGAAACGACAAGAGAGAAGTGTGTAGAACATGGTGACTTTGTCAGTATGGATACATTGGAGAAAAAAAAAATTGGAGCAGTTGTGGTAGCAGAGGAAGGCCAAAGCAATCACAGGAGAATAACAATGAACTTGAGAAGGCTAAAGACCTAGTCAGAGATACAGATTTCTATGGAAGTCAATTTTTAAAACCGTTCAATGCATGTAAAGACATTTATTACAATAGGTATCAAAGAAACAGGTGATATAAATAGTTCATAGCTCAAATATAAAAATGTCTTGTCAAGATTTGATGAATTTTTCAAAAATATAACATTTGTCCATTTCTTTTGCCGGAACATGTTTAATGATAATAAAATAATTATAAGTTGGGCAACAGACAGAGGGGAATTTTGGCATAACATAAAATAACAGTGAGGGGGTGGGTGGAGGAAGAGGTAGGATAGAATAATAACCAAAAACAAAAAATAAAATAACATGAAAACAAACCCGTCGGATATATAAATATATTGTGTAGCAGTAAATGGTCATTTACACACACACACACACGTATGCCACCTGGGGTTGGGTATGTAGGGGAAGTGAAAACCGTAAGTACACATAAATAGTATAATTATTTTTACTAATTGTAAGAAACATTTTTATTAATACAAAAAAATACAAGAAAATATTTGGGGGAGGGGTTGGGAGGTTTCAAGTGCTTTAGACTTCTTCAGCCGCATAGACAAAAAATGTCTAAGCTTCAGAAACTGAGGTTACATACTACTTAGCACGAATTAAGTGTAAATATAAGATTTCTCAAGTGCAAAAGGTGCTTAGGCACAGATAAAAGGAATCCCTGTTCTTAGAATCTGCCAGAAGGAAAAAGGTTTCAAACTTCCTCAGCACCACAAGATTCAGACATGTGCACAGGCTGCTTTCTGAGCAGTAGCATAACCACGGATCAACCAGGTAGCTGCAAATGGGCCATATATAGGGAATCAATAACTGACATTCTGCCACACCAGCCAGAAGACCTAGGCTGGCTGCAAGACAACTTTGTCAACCAGATTTCATTCGACATTTAACCTTCAAGCTCATCTGAATGCAACCATCATGACTGTCAGGCACCGTCGTATAATGCACCAACAAATGAGCTTTTATTCACTGTTGAACACTAAAACCTAAGGTGATTTAACCCCCCCCCCCTACACATGAATCGTTAACATTTTCAGAGATAAAAGGAGACAAACCGAGGCAAAAGTTACAGAATAAAAAATAAAGACCAGGATTACCAAAGTGATTGGGAGCCCGAGTCAGCGAATGAAGATCCATAATCTGTTCAGTGGCCATCTCAAAAGTTGTTTTGCAGAGTAAATCAAACCGACTTGTTTAATATGAATAAATCTAAACTACAGAAACTTATCCACAGATTGGAATACTAAAACTGATACTCTTGCTTCTAAAGCAAGTAAATCCGCTCCGATTTAAGCAGATTTTTTAAAACAAGCTAATTTGCTCTTACCTGGACATAAAGTGAACGAATCTGCACTAACCCCAAATTCTAATCCGACAAATCCGATCTGAGCTCTACTCCTAAAGTAGATGAATTTGTGTTGACCAGACCATTTATATGCTTCCAATGGAGGCAAAATTGTCACAAGTGGAGACAGTTTTTTGGGTGGAGAACAGTGTTTTGATTCACCCTCTGGCCACTTGCAAAGACTGATGCAGGTAAGTGAATATTGACATTCATTCCCAGACATTTTAAAGGAAAGCTTAAATTTTAATTTACATGACATGAGCAAAACTGAAAGAAACAAGTAAAATAAAAGCACTCCCCCTCACTTCAGCTTCTGTGGCAACAGAGGAAAAGAACATGGGATGCAGACAGATAAGCTGAAAAGGAAACATGGTAGGGGTGGGGAGTTTAATCAATGGCTCCAGATCGAGTGTCTGTCGTTCAATCAGCAAGCTGATAGAAAACAGCCTCGCCTCGACGGCGGCAATATGGCGAAGATTTATAGAATAATCGATATCTAACTTGTTAGAAAAGGTGTAAAGGAAGAACAGCAGAAAAAAATAATCATTAAAGATAGATGATAGAGAGAGCGAGTCAGAGCAATCGAGGAGGATACAGAGGCGCACACAAATCACCAAAACCGTGTTAAAGATTTTAATTTTATATTGTTTAGACCACATGCGTAGACATGAAATATTCCAGCCTTGAGTGAAAAGGAAGAAAAAGTGAAATCAGTTGATCAGTTTTCAAGCTTGATGATTTGCTACCAGCTTCCCAAGGCTAATTCTGATCCTGTAATCTACTCCACCTCTCCACTTAAATGAGGGGTTCATAACCCCGAGGTCAACAAAGGGGGGGGGGGGGTCTCTGTTCACTAAGGTCAAATTAAAAAAATCATTAAAATTTATATTCACTATCTTTTATATACGGTATTAAGTTAGGTTTGTAATCTATAGCAGATGTTACGTTGGTCTGTTTTGCTCATTTGTGTTCACTAGTTTTGCATATGATCCAGACCTGTTGAATGGTTTCAGATCTTGTTTGCATTAGAAATGTGAAAAATGTTTTCCATTGATATTAACTCATTTAAGTGTTTCTTTGTTTAATTTGAACAGGATCATTGTTGTTCCATTGTTAATGTGTGAATAGCAATAAAAAATAAAAAATAAATAAATAAAAAAAATTTAAATTGTGATTAATTCGCTAACTGGGGGTAGGGGATGGTTTCCGTGTGTAGAGGAAGCGCCAAAAAATCTTTAAAGTTATCTTATAAATAAAAACTTATCCAACAAAGCACATTGCCACAGGGTCGTAAGGATCTACTTGTTTTTAAGCCCCCCCCCACTCATGAATCGTTTGAAGTATGGCAAAATTAACATTTTCCAGAGAACGGGAGGCAAGTACAACAATATGAAGAGAGAAAAAGAAAAACAGGAAAAGACTAAGAGTGTGACACAGGATTGGGAAGGGGAGGGGGTGTACAACAAAAGACAGGAAATAAGTTTATCGATGGAGGGGTATATTAAATAGGCTTATCACAGAAAAATAGAGGAAATTGTTCAAACAAATGAAGCTGAACGAGATTGTTATTCATAGTGTAGTGAACATAAGGACCAGAGATATTTAGAGTTTTAGTTTTTACAATGGTTGTGAGTGATTTGATGTGTCTTGGGACTGTGACAGTTTAAAACAGTTGCACGTTAGACATGGTGGAAGCCAGATCCTGGCTTGTCTGGAGAGCTTGAGGAGACAAAGATTAACTCACATCAACTGACGAACTCAATAGAAAAACTAAGATACGAACGTTCGCATATAAAGGATTGATGGTTTAACAGTTTGACATTTTCTGTAGAGTTTTTTATAGTTGTGCATGCCCATCAACAGATGAAAAATCCACAGCACACACGCTTGTGTTCAGCGATCATTGTCAACTGAAGTATCACAAGAAATACGAGGACAGATCTCTAGCGATTTGGCTTATATATATATATTATATATATATATAATTATATATAAATAAAATAAAGTGATTTTGTCTTAAACTACAAAAAAAAAAAAAAAAAAAGCAGAATTTCACTTAAAAAATAATCAAATTCTCTGAAACTAAACACTCTTTGATCTCTTGGTTTCCTTGATTTTGTCCTTTGGCTCTCGCATTCCATGAAGGAGATTTTTTTTTTGGGGGGGGGGGGCTACCATTTTCTAGTTTGGCTGAATGGTGATATGGAGATTTTCAATCCTCTTGTATTTATCGAACTCTAAGAAACTATCTAAACTTTTTAAATTAAAAAAAAATATTTCTTGATTTTTTATTTATTTTTTAAATGGTGACAATACAAGAACAGAACAGCAGGCTTGTGGAATTTTCTTGTTGGCCATTTAGCCTTGGACTTTTCATTACTACGGCATCTCCTGTCTTTGCAATCATTTTTCACAAAACCCAAAAATTCAAACATTCTTTCCACTTGCAGTAAAGAAATATCCTACAATTTCTCCTGAAGCATCAAAATATTTACCATTTAAAAAAAAAAAAAAAAAAAGTATTTTCGTTAGTCTTTCACAATTTCATTTTTTTTTTTCACATTGCATACAGCCTTATTACCTCTACAAGCATTTACTAGTAATGTTATGAGCAAACGACCATACCCTTTTTATACTAAACAAAATAAGAAAAACATCAATGATTTGAAGATCATTATGCCTCACCCAATAATACTATTTGTTTTCTAGTTTATTTTTAGGTCTCTGACTCCTACGAGAGACCAGGAACTGACAAGCTGACCTTACTACACTTAACCCTCCCCTGCCCCGCCGGCAGGGTTGGATGAAAGCTGCCCATTCAGACAGAGACAAGTCAACATTCTTATGGTAGAGAATGAGAGACTCTTATGTTAATAAGCTTTCAGTGTTGGAAGAAGATGGAGAAGGGAGTGGTTTCTATTTCTGTTGAATGCTATATATGGAAAGCAACGGTGGTCAGAGCCGCTACAGTTCTATTAGCAACAAAGAGTGAAAAAGATCGAGATGTGAATATATATAGCTATTTTTTTTTCCAAGCGCTCTCATATATATATATATATATATCTATATATCTATATATATATATATGAGAGCTTGGATAAAAAAAAAAAAAAAATAGCCCAGTCTTTTAATATAGCTAATAACAGTGAAAAATGATTTCAATTCTTTGTCCGATTAACTAACAAAGTTTTTAGCTGAATAAACAAACGAGCTGAATGTGCAGAGAAATGGTACAATGGTACATGTATGCACTAATAGAACAAAACATGGTGTGGGTGTCGAATAAAGAAAAATATAATTTATAAAAGGCAAAGTGTGTGTGTGGCAAAAACTTTCGACACATGCGACGGATCCTCACGAGACCAGTATCGTTTTTACGTTCGATCCTTTGGATGCCACATATTGAAAAATTTGACAAAAACATTCCTTCACCCTCAACTGGGCAATTTTGTACAAGGAGCGATTGCTTTTTTCGCCGACATTTTAGCAAGTCATCGTCACCGTTGGATTGACTATGCTTGAATTCAATGCTCGCCACTTCTGGTTGCACGATGGAGACATCGGCTAAGATGTTACTTCGCCCCCCCCTCCTTCACGTTATGGGTTCGAGCCTGCCTGTCTACTACCACCTTTTTTTTTTTAACACCTCTTCACCCAAACTGCCTACTGTTTCGATTCTCACTCCTGTTACTACCACTTTTATTTCCGCCCCCCCCCCCCGGTTCGTTATTACACCTCCACACACCCGGGCAACGCAGGATACCCCTGCTAGTTGAAAAGAGTGGAATATCTGTATTACAGTAGACCAGGAACACATTAACAGATTTGAAACCGATGGTACCAATGTTGTTCGGTATGCTGATAACAGCATTTTACAAGAGCCAGATAGCTGTTTCTCAATCAGTTGTAACAAGGTCTCAAAACTAATATATCTATTATATTTGTTACACTTAACTACCAAGCCAAAACGTTTGAAATTTTGTATGGACCTTTGTTATAGAAGGTGCAGCAAACTAAGTATTATGGTTATTTGCTCGATTTACAGTTAGAGATTTATAAGGATTAGTATTTAATGCAAAAATGAGCACAAATTTAACTATATTCTATCACCAATTTGGTGTAAATTACTCATTCTAAGTCAACTGTTCATAACTTTTGCCCAGGCTAAAATGTCTAATATGTATGCATAAGGAAATACCAATAATGTTGCCCCTTTTTTTGACAACCATGTTTTTGGGGGTTTTTTTTTTTTTTTAATGTAAGCGCTGATTAATTTTCTTGCCCTGGATCTATAAGTTAATAAATCTCAGTCCAATACAAAAACCACACCAAATGTCTCTAAAACAACCGTGCAAAATTTATACTGATTTTCTGTAATTAATATCCTCAGAAATGATTATGCCATAATTTTTGTCCATTTTTAATACTAGTTCTGAGCTTTATTTACAGAAAGATGGAACTAATAAGGGGATAAGAAATTGAGGAAACAATTTTGAATGTTAGCGGTTTTGTGCTTTAACTTGAGGAATAAATTCACTAAAACCTTTTGCAATCATTTTTAATGTTTATAAGGAGAACGGGTTTTGTCTATCAAAATATACCATCGCATTAATTAAAATTAGCAAATTTTATTTAAATATAAAATAATAAAAAAATAAAATAAGTTTGTTTTTTTGCAATATTTTGAAACAATCTCGTTTACCTAAATGTTATCTGCCCTTTGCTTCACTGCTTTTAATAGGACATTTTATTTTTCATTTTTTTTTAAGTATTTGAATATTTTTACGTGCATAGGTTGTTTATGATATGCCCATGGATATATCATACTGATATCCATGGATATCAGCTGTTTATGATAACATGAAATTTTGCAGATTAGGAAGTCATGTATTAAAACCTTGCTAAAAAAGTTTAGCCATGCTGACGACAGCTAATAGAAATGTTTCCATGGATAAATTTAATGCACATATTTTTTTGTCAAGAGTGGATTTGTAGCAGAGTTTGAATCACCTTACCATTTATTAGCAGTTGTACTCTCCTGCACGGAAGATTGCAAAAGTATGAAACTAATGTGTGTGTGTGTATGTATGTATGTATGTATGTATGTATGTATGTATGTATATATATATATATATGTACACAGGTTTAGCTTTGTTAATCATTATAAATTTTGAAACCTAGCTGCTAAGCATAAACGTGGGTTATTATATGAGCTACATTTAGTTTCATGTAAAGGGGGCAAGGAAAGGATTGAAGACTGAAATAAAGATAACTGATTTGTGAAATTTTATAAATATTGCCAAAGTATCTCAAAGTGATTATCTCAGGTCATTAGAGGGCTAAATACAAGCACAACTTCCTTTTGAAAATGAAAATATTTTAAATTTGAATTAATTTCAATAATAATAGTTCAATAATCATAAAATATCAATTAAGCATAATTTGCCGAATTCAAACCTCTTAAGCTTCAATTTTTAAATGCTTTCCAGAATCTAAACCATAAAATGAATTTTGATCAAAAGTTGATCACAGATTCTAGACATAGGGTATTTGCCCTGGCCAAGATTTTGCAGTATATTTTGATTTTAATTTTTATAAACAAAAGTGGTACAAAACTATTGGATTGAAGTATATTTGTTGTAACAATATTTGTGCATAAGTGACGAGAAACTAATCATCCAATACAAATGCAGAAAAAAATGAACAGTGAATTAAGGGTTTTGTTTTTTTTAAGGAAATGCGAAACCGATATAAAAACAAGGAAATTGTATTCACTTTTTCTGCCTTATGAACTGTATTTGAGGCAGTTGCACATGTTTATACAGATTCTGATGGGGGTGTTCAATCATTAATTTGATGAGGGTTTCATCTCGGCTCAAGTGATGACATTGCTGAGGAAGAGGAACAGGCATGATCAGGGAGACAACTATAGGCCCATAACTCCGGCTAAACACAGTTCAAGATTTGGGCTAAAATTCTATCGAATCAACTGCAGCTTATCAGAAAGTTGATCGAATCAGAGCAGAACTACCCAGTGAAGGGCAGACATATTCAGAACAATTTGCATCCGAAATTCATGATCCTAGCGGGAGGATACACAATAACGTGGAAGGCACACGGATTAATTTTGATCAGTCCAAAGCTTTTGATAAGGTCAACCATTGTTTCCTGGCATCTGTTTAGAGACCGCCAGTTTTAAACCAGACTTCTGTAAATGGATCTCCATACTGTATCACATGCTGACAGCAGTGATACACGTCAATGGAAAATGCTTAAAATCTTTTATCTCTCAGTCGGTGCATCAGGGTTGTCTACTGTTGCCCCTGCTTTACCCCCTTGCATTGGAGTCCCTACTTCACAAGCTAAGGCATGGGGAGGCAAGTTCAGTCCTTTATGGAATCGCTTTACCCAATGGAATGCCATCCAGAGTCTCCAGTCGCTGATAACATCAGCATGTGTCTTGTTTATGAAAGATGATGACAAGCGAACAATCACAGGGGCCCAGATCAACCACAGCAAGTCCATTGGTTTGCTGTTGGGTGCCTGGTGCAGTGTCACCACTCTTTCGGTGCTTTTCAGCTGAACAGATGGCCCAGTTTGAATCCCTGATGTGTAGTTTGAACCAGACTTCCAGCTCTAAAAGAATTGGTCAGAGGTACAGTCAAAAGTCGAAGCATCAATCAACTCTTGGCTTTGAAGGCAACTTTCTTCAAAAGGGCAGAGGCATGTTCCACTCATGTCCTTCACATCCTGTACGAACTGGATGTGCTATCTGCCAACGAAATACCTAAAGGCTCTCCAGCACCTCCTGTTCTCGCTTTGGTACAGGAAGAGGCATTTGATTCAGACAAGTCTGTTTTCAATGTTCGTAAGGCGGGTGGCAGTTAGAATGTCCAACTTGGCATGTCAGACGCTGAGAGGCTGGCTTTCCCTAGAGTCGAACATTGACAGAGATTTGCGTGGAACCCTGCTCTCAGTAGCGCCTAGTTTCCCATTGCGGAACTCCAGCAAAAGATGATTTCTGCAAATTCAGCAAACTCCAGCAGTACTGTCGGGTGATGTCAACAAGGTGATGGCTTGTATCAAATCCGACGCTTCCTTGCCCGCCAAACATATGTCCTACATCATCCACCATGTCGGGCCCCCATAGGACAGGATTTTTCTCACAATCCTGGCATGAATATAGGTGTGGACATCACATCTGAATGAGAACTAAGGAGTTGAATCTTTTGCTAATCATGTCAGTCAAGCACCAATTGAAGGTCAAGATCAAATGTAATGGGGAAAAAAATTACATTCCGTGATTTTCCAAAGATAAAAATAGTGAGCTTGTGCATACACAAAGGAATCAAGTCTGAAGACATGTTCCCAGTCCAGAGATAAACTTTTTAGTTTCTTAGCTAAAAGAGTCAAAGTCCCCCTCTTTCTCATAAGAAACCTCCAAGAAGCCCACTCCATATTTTATTTTTCTCCCTTGGCCTCCCCCAAATTGCATGAAGGACATCACATACTTCCAACTCCCCCACCCTATTTTTTCTATTCCATCTAAATTTCAGCCCCTTTTAAACATTGGTTTGTTTTCAGCTCCAAGGAGTGAGCAGTTTATTATTTAGAAAAATGTAGGAAGGGACTTACTAACATCTATTACTTTTTGTTGCTCCCTACCGCACACAAATGAAATAAGACTTTTTTTTTTTTTTTTTTTTTTTAATTAATTTATTTGGGAATCTTAAGGACAATCCATAGAGTGATAATTCTAACTAATAGCTTAGATAATTATAAGGTAGAGCAAGAAGGATAACCTTAGACCCCTTTCTCCACACTTGAATGAATTTGTTCTTTATTTTACTGTAAAATTTTCTAAAATAAATTTTCCAATATCAATGCAGCAATTAACTATGTTTAGATATTTAACAGCTGTTCTGTTTTTAAATCTCTGAAACACTATATGGTAAACAGCAGATGATCACCGTTTTCTATTTAAAAATAGATTTTGTTTTCTTTCCCGTTATATAGTTGAATCTCTTTTTAATTGCATTTTCTAGTGGTAAACTGGTTTATACAAATGCTATGTCTGCGATATGTTGAACTTAGCAATTTAAACTGTTTTTTATTCTATGTATATTTGAAAAAAAAAAAAAAAAAAAAAAGGTTTTCTTTTAGAATACCAGACACCTGGTATTGAATGACAACCAGTGTAATCCTGCTCCCAATATCGAATCTTAAATATGAATAAATGCAAACTTAAATTTCAAAGTTCTAAAAATGAAGTGAAATGCATTATGGATGTCCAGTGCAAATGCAGACTACAATACAATTGCAAAACAATGTTCAAAATTAAAACAATTGTATTTATCATAATTAGTCATTTATACCATGAACAGTACAAGAAATAGAAAGATGTTATGTTTCTCTGCTTCTATTTTTTTTTTAGTAACAGAAAAGTGAAAACCTGCAGATATTGAGTTATCTCCCTTTGACAAACATTTTCTTTTAATTTGCAGTTAATCCTGTAGGTGCTTCGACGAAATAATTTCTTTGTGCAAAAAAATCTCAGAATAAAATCTGGATCCTCCCCACCTCTTTTTTTTTTTTATTTTTTTTTTTTTTATTCCAAACTTTAATTGCTGCATCTTATTTAGATGCAGTTTGTCAGCCGTCAAGCTCAGGTTAGTATTAGATCTAGTCTGTCCTAGACTGAGGATAATTTTATTTTTGTCTCAATACAGAGTACTTAGTTGACCTTGAACTTGTTTTCCTTATTTTGTCCTCACATTCCATGAGTGAGGTTTCTGACAAAGAGGAAAGAACTGCCATTTTCTGGGTCTAAATCTATCCAGCTAACAATTTTTTTTCTTCTCGTTGGTTCTTTATATGGAGCAATTTCCACTTGGGGGAAAAAAAAATAATAAAAAATACTGCCAAACCTATTGCTAGGAAAGTGAACTCCCTCTGATACTACAGACGCTGTATTCCCCCTGCCCCCCCAAATGTTTGGGAATACAATAGGTTTCTCGGGAAGGAGCAGGGGTACAAGAAAGAGTTGGTAAGACTAAGTTCGCCAAGGAATAAAAAAAAAACGAGGCTGATACAGGATTGTTGGTCAAGATCTGGCAATGACTACAATAAAAGGACCAAAGAATGGATGTAGATATTACTTGGCTTGTGTGGGGAGGTGGGGGTTATGAGTTTTATGACAGTCGATAGAGTGGAGTTGCCAATTATCAACTTTGACACAGTAGAACATAGGTCATAACTCTAAGCAGATGAGGAAATAAATTGATCAATTGATTGTAGATATAGAAGGTCAACAGCGTCACACACATCCAGAGTATATTTACAGAAAGTGTCCGAGTTTAGGTTTTATTTCATTTTAATTTTATACTTGTGACTTGAGAACCTGCGCGCCATCCTCCTTGGCAGTTGGTGATGTGAGAGATGACAAACATAAGATGAGAAGATCACAGCACAGATTGGGACTGCGATGCTGTCAAACAGGGAAACATGTTATCACACCTATTCTAGAAAAATTGCCAGTATCCTGTATCTATATATTCACTCAGGTACAGAGTATAGTTGTCACATCTAGGCTGGTGCACCAACCAATAGTTTCTCTTAAATTTTCTTTTTACCTAGTCTACCACACTCCAGACTTATCTGTGCTTATTGTACAGACTTTAATCGAATGTGCTTTGACAAACTTGCTGCTCTGGTCACCTCCTCCTTTGACAAATACACCCAACAATCGACTAAATCTCATCCATTTACTGTGAAGCCCCCACCCCCACCCCCAATGCTGGAAAACTTTATTCTAATAGTATCTTTCCTCAAACTGCTAGCCTTTGGAATTTCCTCCTTGCTCTCCTTTTCTTAAGCTGTACCAACCTAGAGATATTTAAATGTAATATCAAACAAACCTCACAACTTAGGAGGCCACCTATAAATCTGGCTCTTAATTCATGGTAGCCCCCATTAAATTACCCTTTGTTTGAGTGAATTAAAGCAAGTATCATTTTAAACATGAATCCATGGCACAATGGTTAAAGGTGTTAACAAATTTGAAAATTTTTCTGGGAGTTGATAGTTCAATCCTCACTACAGGCAATAACAGAATTAGCATAGCTGAGGAAATAAAAACAATCTGCCTTCGTGGATTCGTCATTTGATTTAATGGTGGTTTTACATTATGGAAAGTGTTGGACAGTTTTTAGAAAAAGCTTGTTCTTCGCAAATACATGCTTATATATTGCCTGGATTACATCTTTTGAAATTCCACTTCTCAACCCATCTCGAAATTCATTACATAGCCATTATAACATTCATCACTTCTCGCCATGCAATGCATATCCTCGACCCTCACTAACCAGGTTTCACTACTCTATGCATTTCTTACGCATGTATGATAGACTTCTCCCTTAGTCAACAGTGGTAGCTCTGTTAATGTTTGGTTCATTCGGTAGGTTATATGCTGTATATCACACGTAAGACTCCTTTACAGTGAGTTTACTAACAGGTAAAAAAAAAAAACAAGACAGCAGAAATCATTCAAGGCAAGCTTGAAGGCATCTCAAACAGACTTGCATTCCAATTCAAAGAGATGTTCCTGGCATACTACATATCACAGAGCCACAATTTCTGAATCTGGATGCATTGTGGGATATTGAGAATGTGCTATTCAAAAAACAGCAGTCAGCATCTTTGATACAGGATCATTCCATAGGTTCCCTACATGCAGGAGATACTCAGAACTCAGATCAAACTAATAAGCAATCCCCAGGACCACAAAATAACTGCAAGGTCAAGTGATGGACGGACATCAATGGCAGCAATTCCTTGTCTTGTATAAATGATAGGCACAAAAAAATACTGTCGATTTGGTCACATTAAAAGCATGGATGAAAGGTTTTGGTTTGGTAGACTAATCAGCTGGCGGGGGGGGGGGGGCAAGAAAAGCCTGGCTGTGAAATGGATGAATTTGAGAGAAAGGGAGATAAAGACTTGCCCAGAGATTAGTTTGGAAATAAATTTCTAAAAGCCATCCAATACATGCCAGCATGTAAAAACGGACACTGAACTGTTGATGCTAATCTTGCTAACAGTCATCCGTACCTTTTAACTTGATGCAAAATTCTGTTAAAAGGGAAAAAACTCGCCGATTTAACAAAATAATGAACAGTAACAAAAAGTGCTTTCCTTGTAACAACGGATCAAAAGGGAATTAACTGAGTGAAGTTAAAAATATGACTAACAAAACTCCATCTTGTAAACCGTGATAAGAATTCGTGCTAACTTACCTCCATTAAGCACGGCTAGCATGAAGATAAGAATTAAAAGGTTTTTACACTTAGCAAAAGATAAATCATCTTTTGATAATATCTGTGCCTTTTTGTCACGCCTTAGTAGGAACAGGAAGTGGAAGGAGGAACTAGATATAAAGATAAAAGGAAAAGGATAGTAAAAAGAGGGGAGGCATCAAAATAAGCTTCCATCCCATTGGTGCATTTCATGAAAATACCCTTCCAAACCTTAACTAGATAGACCAATGAAAATACGGATTACATGATTTTATATGTATGACAATATTACAATTAAGTTATAGTTGAATAATCTGGTTCAGTTAATAATACTGCAATCAAATTTAACTTTGAAAGTCATTTTTAAAATTAAATACTAAAATTAAGCATTTCTAGAAAAAAAAAAAAAAAAAAAAAAAAAAGTACTACTAGAGAAGTGCAAGAAAAATCAAATGCCAGGTCAGAACAGTTAATATTTAGTGCAAGAAAAATCAAATGCCAGGTCAGAACAGTTAATATTTAGAAAAATAAAAATATCTATATATAAAGCCGACTATCAGGCGGATAACGTCAGTGCAGTTAAAACGTTTACCTCCAGAACCCTTATTAGTAACATGGTCACAAGGATAGAAATCAAAACAGAAAATTTGACATCTCTGGCAATTGCTCATGCAAAAAATACTGCCAATCTAAAATATAGCTATCTTCTCCCTTTGTCAGAAAAATCACTCATTTGAATGAGGACAGAGTTAAACATTTCATATTTCAGCATTAGGTTTTAAATTTTCAATGTTTAGAAAATATAAAGTATGATTTACGCATTTTCTTACAGCTGACAACTATGAAAGACAAGCAACATTATACAAAGATATTTACGTTCTCTACTTTTAAGAAAAAATTGCCAGGGTGGCAGCCCCAATACGCCAAAAGAACGTTGACACTGGTTCTTGTTTGATCACCGAAGTTAAGTAATGTTGAGCCTGGTCAGTACCAGATGGGTGACTAATTTGGGAATTCCAGGTGCTGTATGTAGGACGTCGATATCTTTCTGCAAGAGTTGCAAAAACCATGGTTAGTGCCCTTTCCATTTCACTGGCATCATCTTTTCAATATTAATTTTTATACCTACAGATGCTAGTGTTTTATGCTTATGCAATACGTGAAAGTGATATTACTGCTGGTCAGTGATTTAAATCAGTGAAAGAACTATGGTTTTGAAAGCTAGTCTTCCTCACCTTGATCAACAGGAATTGACTTTAGGGTTGTGGAGTTGGAGGTTTTAGCTGGAGTCGGAGTCAGAATTTTTTTATCCGACTCCTTAAGTCGGATAATTTTTTTTTTTTTTTTTTTTTTTTGAAAAGTAATAAAATTCTTGCCGAATAGGTGTGGGAGGCTGGTTTATGGATCTGCAGAATAGATTTCCACATAGGGGTTAAGGAGTCTGAGTCGGCATCCTAGGCGTCTGACTTACCATCTGACTCCGCAACCCTGATTAACTCGAACGCAAGTGAATTAAGATTTTGATTTATTTATTTTTATATATATAATAACAATAAAATAAATAAAAATAAAATCAAAATTTAAAAAATAAAAAATGAGAATTCTAATATCTTGTCAATGTGTATGTAGGTGACAGCTTGTAGGTGACGCTAGATGTAGAGCATGACTATTTTATTTCATTTATAAAAGATAAAATTAGTATTAATATATGTAGAGTTTTGTTAGTTCACATAATTGTAAAAAAAAAAAAAAAAAAAAAAAAAAAAAAAAAAAAAATCCAAGAATGTAGATTTTGGTTCATTTCTAACGAAAGCATGCCCACGATACAGATGCTTGCTTTCCTGGCAAGGTTTCAACAATATGGTTCAAAAGAATTTACAAAATGTTGCTGCGATCATTGGAGTGTTACAAAATATAAGTACATTACAACTCTAGAACAAACATACTACCCTCTTTACTTGCCTTCTCATGAGGGCAGATGGTTTTTAATTTGGGGAAAATCTAGCTCATAGAAAGGGGGGGGGGGCAATCAATAAAGCATGTACAACAAAACTTTTTTTATTTCATGTACTAATGAGTCCCCGTTATCAAGGGCAGAAGGTCACTCTCAGATAGAAGTTAACAAGTTTATCCAGAGGATTGTAACTATGGTTGGACTGGGCAGAGTTTGATATAGGATGATTCAAGAATTTGTTCACACTAGACTTTAAAACCTTGTCAGCTGGGAAGCAGTTCAATAGCATTGAATTCTAGAAACAGGAAGTTCTTGGAAAGGAACTTCTCACTAAAGTCCAGTTTAGTTTGGGGTTTGTACCCAAAAGAAAAGTTATTCAGTGGTTGTAGCTAAACAAGTTCTAGCTATGAATGGAACCAGAGATTAAAGCCGAGTTAAACACATACCATAAAAATTACAGACGAGAGAAAGATAAGCAACCACACCTCTGCAAGGGGATATCAGGATAGATTTCTAAATGAGTTTTGTACTCGTCTAAAGGAAAGAAAGGGTTCTCCGAGCAGCATATCCTCTGATGTGGCAACAGTACTCCATATTTT
This sequence comes from Euprymna scolopes, assembly GCF_053919585.1. Taxonomy (NCBI): domain Eukaryota; kingdom Metazoa; phylum Mollusca; class Cephalopoda; order Sepiida; family Sepiolidae; genus Euprymna; species Euprymna scolopes. The sequence continues at coordinate 781,930 of NC_136523.1, forward strand.
GAGGTGTTTGACTCTTCTACAAATAGAGGATAGAGATACTTTCTCAAACAATACAAGGATCCAACCATTTTTCCAGCGACTTTAGCAACAGTCAATGTAAGGCTTCCATTCCAGATCTGAAATGAAGGTCAGTTCTAGAAGTCAAGGCCAGGAGAAGCAAATTATTTCAATTGGAGTAAAGTGTTGGTCTGAGCATTGGTGAAGAGAAGCTTAATTTTAGATACATTAAAAATAACAGGTCACCTTTGTTCACCCAATTGCACTAAGAGTTCTCGGTTGGAAGAGAGAAACAAAGATCTTGATCATTAATGCTCTTCGAGGTGTTGTCATAGATAGGCATGTTATCTGCATAAATGTCAAATAGTATACAATTTGGGAGATCACTGATAAAGATCAGAAAGAGAGTTGGTCCAGATTGAAGTACATATCAATGCTATCATGCCTCAAGGATTCAAACTTCTGGCCATCAACGACTACTTTTATAAACCTATCAGAAGGGATTTGATGGTTATGACATTGCCAGATATTCTAGACCTTGTTAATTAGATTGTGAAGCAAGCACTTGTGCTAGTTCTATCAAAGGCCTACTGTTCTAGAAACGAAGTGTCACAAATCCTGCATATCATCGGCACATCAAGATGAAATTCATATTACTATCACCGAGTAGATCATTATTTTTTTTATTTGCACACTTGGTTAAAAACTGATTCATCACAAATTCAAATAACTCGTGATACATAGAAAACTAATTGATCTGTTCTACGATACAAAAGAGATTCAGTCATGGTTAAATACTTGTCAAACAGTTTTCCAAAGTGATTGGAAGCATTTCTTCTTTAAACAATTCAACAGCTTTGTCAGAATATGAGTTCCAGTTGCAACTTAAACCGATTCCAACAACATTTCAAATCATACTGTTTAAGGACAAAGTTCTTGATTAATTTCGCAACATCCTGAACAGGTATATGAATGTCTCACTGTATATAATCATAATGAAAAATTCACGAGGTAACAGCCCTTATTACAAAGGAATTCAATTCAATGCAAAGTTTTTTTGCAAAAATGTTTAACTATCAGATGCTACAGAATTTACCTGATCCATTGAGGATTGTTGGTCTAGAGATTTGGCATCTGTTTAGAACCCCGGTTTGTTGTTTGCTAAAACTCAAAGTCCTTGTTTAGCAACTTTAAATTTAACAGATTCGGCATAGAACTTGTTTTGTATAGCATATTTGCTGTGGTTGCAGCAATTCTAAAAGCTGCTTTGGTTTCAGAGGATCTATTTCTTTGAAAGCAATTGAAAGATTTGAGAAATGGCAGTGGCACATTCAGGATTGTACAAAAATTGCCTATTTGGTTTCTATTGGAATTTAAGTGCTATGAAATTCAATATTAATGATTAACCATTGTTGCATCAGATTTTTTTTATATAGGAATTTCTGATACGAAAGACCCTACACTGTCTCAGTCAGCCATCAAGTTTACAATATTCTATGCAATACAGATATATCAAGGGTCTTATTGTACTTTGATTTGATTTTGAGACAACTGACTAATGAGAATATCCCAGCAAAGACTGACATTGTTCAGGATAAAGTGTGAGGAAAAGGTTAAGCTTGCAAAAATTTCTGTCAGCATCGGATCCATGTTAGTAAGCAAGAGAAAAAGACAAAACCTCCCTTTATTGTTCTTGTTTGAGTGCACTAGCTATTCAACATTGTAAACATAAAAATCATGACATGAATGCTGGCAGAAAGGTAAACAGATAAGACATGGCGAATTTTCTCAAGAATATTCCCAATGATAACTCCATTATTGTGGAAACAATAGTGGACAAAGATGAACACATTACTGTGATTAAGTACTACAAAAAACAAAAAAAAAAAAAAAAAGTACTTCCAGAACAATTTAGGCTCTTTAGGGATCGGACTGCTTTCTATGTGGTATGAGATCTCCAATGTAAGCATAAACATTATGTACATGTCAATCAAGAGGGTTTCAAAGTAATGTTGAAGTAACCTTTAATGATAAAAGTAGAAGCCGACAGGTAATGCCACTTTTTTTCATTTTATTTTCATTTTCACCCCCAAACAAGGCACATTGCCACTTTGGTGTAGGGGCTACTATCAGGAGCAGCAACTACTGGGGCACTATGTTGGGATTTGGGCAGCAAGATGTTGGTTCACGTTACACTTGAACTTCTGCATATCAGTACAGTTAGGGAAGCAGGGACCTGGAATGGAATTCCAGAGTCTAGCGGTTCTGGGGAAGAAACTACTGGAGTAGAAAAATCTTTTACATCTAGGGATCTCTGTGTGGAGGTGGAATTTAGCTGCCTGTCGGGTTTGTCGAGGGGGGGTCTACGTTGTGGGGGCACAAGTGTCTGCAGTTCGTCAGAGCTTTCTTCATTAAAATACTTGTAGAACAGGCAGAGGGATGCAACGTTTTGTCAATGAGACAGAGGCTGAAGCTTAGATGCCAGTTCAGGGCCTATCAGATTGGCGAACCTTGTCTAGGAGCGAGAGACTAGCAGCAGATGCATCAGCCCAAATGTGACAACAATACTCCATACATGGGCGAATAGTGGCCTTATAGAGGTACAGGATACTTTCAGATGTCAGTAGTTTTCTAGCACGGTAGAGAGAGCCTACCTTTTTCGCAGCGGCCCTGGCAATGTTTTCAATATAATTGTTCCAACTCATGTTTCCTGTGAACGTTAGGCCAAGGAGTTTGAAAGATGTACTCTCAGACAAGGAGTCACAGGCCATTGCTATTAGTGGCAGAGAAGGTTTCTTGTAATTATTGAAGGAAACCAGTTTAGTCTTGGTAGCATTGAATGTGACCATCCATTTATGTCCCCATTCCACTACAGATTGGAGGTCATCCTCTAGTGTTTTTGCCATTTCTTTAGTTATGTGTTCATTTGTTTTCCTGTCATGCCTGTTATAGAGTGTGGTGTCATCAGCATATATACCCATCTCAGAGGCAGTTTTGTCGGGGAGGTCATTAATAAATATTAGGAACAATAGAGGCCCAAGGATAGAACCCTGAGGCACTCCCGCATTTATATCACACTGCTTAGATGTATGACCATCGACAACCTGGATTTTTCTCTTATCTAAGGATTTAATTATGTTAAGTATTCTACCAGTGATATATGATTTAATTTTCCTGAAAAGACCCTCATGCCATACTCTGTCAAAGGCCTTAGATATATCTAGAGCTACCGCTCTGCCCTCCCCCGCTTTGTCCAGTGAATGGTATATACATCCAGAGATTACAGTGAGGATGTCAGCTGTGGAATGGGCTTGTCTAAATCCATATTGTTTGTCAGAAGTTTAGCATCTGTGAGGTGCCGGACTAGAGCATGGTTAATTATGGTCTCAAATATTTTGGCGAAAAGTGGGAGGAGGCTAATGGGGCGATAATTTGATGGGTCAGTTCTTTCGCCAGAATTCTTGAATACTGGTACCACAGAAGCAGTTTTCCAACAGCCTGGAAAGCATGATTCATTAAGGCATTTGTTGTAGAGTTTGGAGAGAATTGGAGCTACTTCGGCTGAGCACTTTAACAGCTGGGATGAGATCAGGTCCACATGCTTTTGAAGTGTCAAGGTTTTTTATGATAGCGTGTACCAGAGCAGGGGTGATTTTTAGATCGTCTAGCGTGGCCTCTGTCCGCAAAGGAAAGTTAGGCAGAGAGTGGTTGGAAGGGTCCAGTGTGGAGTTCGAGGCAAACCGGCTGGCAAGCATATTAGCCTTGTCGGTTACTGAGCAAACAACCTCGTGATTGTTGGCTAGTGGGGGAATTGTTGATTGCTCATTATTTACTACACTGTTGTAAATTTTCCAGAAGTCACGATTTCCTAATTTTTGTGCTTCGATGCGTTTTTTAGTGGTTTCAGTAAATTCTCTCTTAGCTGTCGCTATTTCTTTCTTAACATTACTTCTAGCTTCTATATACTTCTGTTTGTTTGAACTGGACTTAGGTCGGTTAAATCTGCGGTATGCATGCTGCCTTTGAGCAATGGCAGTTGCGCAAGTCAAAGTAAATCATTGGGGAGAGTGGGGCTTGCTATAAAATTTAGAACAAGTCTGGTTTAGTCTTCTGCAAGTAGATTTAAAACTTAAGGTCAGAATGCAGACCCCTAATTTTGGAAGACAATAGGGATCCACATTAGCTGGGGAACTGGGTTTATACTTTTACCTTAACACATTAAAATAAATTTTCATTTTTTGTCTTAATGTATCAGTGTGGTCAGGTTTCATGAATGTCATTAGAATTTAGTGAGATGCACAAGCGAACTGGCAACAGACAAAAACTAAGCTATTCAACTCAGCAAAAGAGACAAGAAAAAAAATGAAAAGATAAGTGACCTTGTCTGTGTGTGCAGAACAGTACCAAACTCAATTTTTGAAATTTGATATTTAGAGGATTCGGACATGTGGAACATTGGATTTATTTTTTTAGCTGGTAAAAATAGCTATGGGGTCTAAATTGAACAATTGGAACTTGTACAGCATGCTGACTTAAAGTGCTCTTCTATGTATGCGAAAATATACATTTATGTTTACTTACATTAATTTTTTTTAATTTTGATATACATCTGTTGTTGGCTCAGATGGCAATGCTGGAATGCATTTCGGTTTCAATTCTAGCTGAGGGTCCTCATATCGTTCAACTTTTTTAATAAAAACTATATATTTGGTACAATATATACTCAAAAATTGGCTCTATAGTCATGAATACAAAATCTGCATAAATAAAATATATTTAAACATTTTCTAACTGAGCAATGCTGGTCAGCATGCTAGTAACATACTAAGCTGACAAATTTGACATTTTTTACATACAGCTTTTTACGACATTGACGATATTTTTAAAAAGAGCATTAAAACATGTTAAAGAAAAGAAAAGAAACGAACCCAATTCGATTGATAATGAAACTGAACTTTAGTCAATATAAAATAAATATTTAAAATTACCTAATTTTAAAGCAATATACAATCTAATACTGATAAAACTGAATTATGAATTTAGGGAACAGACAAAGAAATATAAAACAAACAATTCTTGGCCTTCGGAACAAGATCAATGTAGTAGTATGTTCTGATGCTACAATTCACCATTTCTGTCCTCGGCCGGTGGAGGAGAAATCTTATGACAAGGACAATTTTTATTTTTGTTCCTATCCAGAGTGCCCCTTATTGAAGAGCTGGATCCCCCCCCCCCACAAGATTATATGTTAAAATATTTAAATAACTATTTTACTTTTAATACAGAAATATTTAAAATTTTTGTTTTCCATTCTTCTATGTTCATTTTTTTCTATGTTTTTCATCAAAATGTGTAGCATATTTTCATCAGTTACATGGTTAGGAATCCTATACTCCACTATAATCTTCATTTTCATATCAGTGCAGAATACATGAATACGGAAATGAAGTTCACATAACTACTAAAAGACAATCATACCATAATGTGAACATTGGTTAAAAATTAAGAAAATATAGTAAACATCTACAATATTAAATCAGAGTGGTGGTGAATTTGGGGACATTATTATTATTTCACTCACTAGGAGTTGTCTCACAAGCCATCATCAGTGATCGCTCACTGGCAGTAACCTGTGGTATTCGCTGGAGACTGAGTGACAACAAATCTCCCCAGATTTCCAATATTCTCCACCTCTTGACCAATTGTGCAGATGATTGCATACAACAGCCATTTGTCATTGATTTCTCGTTGGCATCAGCCATTGGCGTTTCCTGCGGTTTGGATGACAAAATGTCTGCCCAAGGTACTAGATTTGAACTGCACATTTCCAGTAGAGGTTTCGTTAGTACTCTCCCACCTCGGACTTTCCATTCTTCCTGACCCTTCACAACTAGTTGGTGTGGTGCCAGTCAATGTCAACTACAGTTCTTTTTGGCACTTCACGGGGAACGTGGACCCTGCATAAACGGGTTTTAATTTAATGGCTACTCTCGAGGTTTTCTTTCACTTTCTTCATATATATCTCATGCACTTTTGTAATCGAGCATGCATTTTATTTTTTGAATTTGTTTTTATTTCTTTAATTTGATTCATACTTTTATTTCATGCTTGTTTCATTTTATTTTCATTTTGTTTTAATTTATTTTTATTATATTTTCCACACTGAAAAATAAATGTAACATTTATTTTCATACTTTTGTATGCTTTTGGCCTTTTTTGCCTCAAATAATACCTTCAAAAATGTTTTTGTGCTTAAATAAACCAATGAAACCTTTTGTGTATGCGCTTTTTAGGGAGCAACCATTAAATTAAAACCCGCTTATGCAGGGTCCACATTCCCCATGAAGTACCTTTTTATTATTATTATTATTATTGTTGTTGTAATAATAATTGTAATAAATAATAGTGCTTGTGCAGTGTATGCCCTGTGCTATATTTTAGATAGGATTTAAGTTAAATAAAATTTTTATGGTATTTTTTTTTTCATTAAATTGTTAGGTGAAAGTGCCGAATAGTTGAGAATGGCTTTCTAAATAACATTTAAGCACGGTGCATACAACATTTATTTATAAGAGAAAACAAGAAAATATGTTGACTAAAATTTAATGTACTCTTTAATTTTAGTTCATATAAAAAATTAATGAATTTTTAAGATGAATTTGTGTTCGTATGTCTCCGGTGAGAATAGAATTTCCTATTTCATTTCCCATTTCAGTCATGTAAATTATTTACAGATAAAATATTATAAAAAAACAACTTTTAAGGTTTAGATATATTTCAAAAAAGAAATTACGCCCGGTGCTAAAATAATGAATTAATCGATCATTTTAGTTAGAAAAAAAATAAAAACTTGTGAAAAATGCTTCTAACTTTAAAACATTTGGAAATACTCAATGTAAAGTTTTATTTATTATTAAAAGAACGGACTGAAAAATATTCTCATAAAAATTGTATGTTTTGCAGTTTAAAAAAACTAAATTAAATATTCGACTTCCTTCGATAGAAAGAAAAGTTCCTTCGATAGAAATAAAACAAGTTCACTTAGCGTTATATTTTGTCAGATTAAAATTATCCCAATGCGCAATTATGATAATTGTAATAATCTAGATGTAGAATTCTTTTTTTCTCTTTAGAAGAAAAACAATTACAACAGCCAAAAGGTAATGAAAAATATTTTTTTATGGCTACATGGTTGAACACAGGAAACTTTAGGCACCTTCGTGCCTTTACCTACATGTTGATCTGGTAATGACGTCATGCTGTCAGGTTCATTGGCCTGCTCTCTCGGTAGCCGTGATTCCACTGTGAGAGAAGTACTCTAGTTCTGTCGGTGACTTTTTGTGAGCAGTATTTTTTATGTATTTATTTCAATTGAAATTACATGGAAATAGTAGAGCGAGGAGTTTGAGTATTAGTGAATGATATATTTGATTAATTCCTATTTTAGTCATGTAATTTAGAGTTGAACGAATACAGAATGCCAACTTAAGTGAAGTACCATATTTTCCTTGGTCTCTGTACAGTCATTACAGTTGAACTCCGATAAAGTGCTATTAACCATGGCATTCGGTGGTTGGAAAGGTTTGTTAAATGAAGTTTTACCTTAATATTAATAACCATCTATTTTAGGACCCATTCCACTATGTATGACAGAATAAGGTTTCAGCCATTGCGTTGTTTGTATATATGTGCGTTTGTTTAGCCAACATGCTAGGAATAACAGGTCATCATATATCAGTCTTTCATCAGGGCGGTCATTAATGAAAATCAGAAATAATTAATCCAAGAATCACCCGTAAAAACCTATGTTATGAACCCATGTTGGTTTTAGTCCAACGTCAAATTTTCTTGAATTTCAGCAAGTTTTTCATTTGCATTCATACATATATTTTAATAGAAATAGAAAAACTCCCCTGGAGAGATAAAATGAATTCTCTGAACAGAAGTTTCGCACCACTTTATGTTCCTTTATGAAGATGAGAATAAAGATATACTAAATATTATATCTAAGTCTTAAATTTTAAATATTTTCTAGAATGAAAATCATGAAATAGATTTTAGTCAAAATTTCAATAAAGATTAAACTTTAGTTCTTAATATGAAATTAAAACGCAATGAAACTTGCTTTGTGTCTAATGACTTTGGATTAAACTATGCAAACCTAGTATTTAAACTTTGAAATGAGATTATGTCCATATCATGCCCCTAAAACTCCTAATCCAAAGGCCCAGTAAAGAAGATTCTAAACCCCTTCCTAAGGGATTAAAGATTTAGTTTCAAATTACATATAGGTAATTTAACTCTACAAAGATTTACAAATTCAAAAAGATGCATCTAAAGAAAGCCAGGTTACATCAATAAACCTTGGCTGAAACCATGTGAAAATAAAAATCAAGATAATAGTCCAACTAATTTGGAATACAAATTATCAATACACATTTCAAAATTTCAACACCATATCTTATGTATACTTCAAAATAAAATCTCAACTTCAAAGTATTTAATTAGATTGTTTTGTTTTTATCTCACTAGTGTCATGCTTATCTAATCAAGAGTAGATTTAACACTAGGTAGTGAGCACCACTTCATGAGTGGCAGATGATTATACAGAATCGTGATAACAATCACCATTATAAAGATAGAGATATAAAGAAAAGTATGCGTATGATTATATTTCTATGTATAACATCCATTCCTAAATTAACCCATAAGTAGGAATTGTGGAATACAGCTGCTAAAAGTAAGCAATCCAAATGTGAACCATATTTACTTTAGTTCCATGTAGGACTGGGTAAAAAAAAAAAAAAAAAAAAAAGTCCTTTATGGAAATTCAGATATCTATTTTTGTGAAATTTTAATAGATCTTAGTCATAAAGTATTCCAATTTTTTTTAAGGAAAACCTCCCATTTGAAAAGTTAAATCAGATTTGCATTGAATTTGACATCAATAAAGATTTCCTGAATTTAAATTTTAAAGATTTTCTGGAATTCAAATGTAATGAATTTTAATCAAAAGTAGAATAAGGATTCTAAGTATATGGTTCGATAAGATTACACCTTGACTTTAATCTTCACAAGAAAGTAAAATGGTGTAAACTTCTTGTACAAATTTTGAGGTGGCATTGTGGGTGTGTATTTTAGCAATTTTCATTCAAGCAAACATTGTAAAAATTTTACTGCCTATACCCTTTATTTTTCTCATCTATGTGCTAGAATCAAAATATATCATCCATTACATATCTACACACAAACGTTTTCAATTCGTCAAATGTTACACAAGGTTATTAATCGTAGGTTGATCATGAAACCATTAACATTTTAATATACAATTTTTATTTTGTGACATTAATTCTGGCGTTGGGCAAATTGTCAAGGCCTTTTTTGGAACAGTGTGAACCCGTTCTGTTGGTATCTGGCTTTGTGTACTTTTCTCAGCTATCTTGTGAAATTCTTTTTCTCTGCTTGCTTTTGTCACCTGAGAATGATTTTATGAAGAATTGAAAACGTTTTTGATACATCCATTAATGTTTAATACAATACAAAAATTTATTAAAAAAATTGAAATGATAAAAATATTCAATTATTTTGAACACACTAAAATAAAATGTGATCGGTTGGTTTACTTATTAAACTAACGTAATTTATAGTTTGTAAAGCTAGTTAAATTATTTTTAAATAAAAGGCAAAACACCTAATTAGTTCGTTCACTATACCCCCATTCTCATTCTTTCTAGCTATGGGTTAATTAGTGCTTAATATATGTGCTCATATTGTTTATAATAAATCACTTGTTTGTTAAGTCCAAAATAAGAATATACCGTTAAGAGAAATCTAAAATATTGCTCAATTATATATATATATATATATTATATGAAGGTAAAGTTACATATGGTCGCTACAAATAGCCATCTGTTTCAATCAAAGAGACTTCCTCAGGCGACCTAGAACCTCAACACCAAAAAGAAAAATGGGAAAGATTAGAGAGAAATTGAAAAGGGGAAGTGGGGCTCTTCAAAAAAAGTATAAAAAGATCATAAAAAGTTGCAAGCTCTCTAAAAAATAAAAAAAAATTTTAAATCAAGGGGGGATAAAAAAAGGAAAAGATCAAATTAGAACCCATCGTAAGATATATATATATATATATATATATATATATATATATATATACACACACACTAGCAGTGTGCCTGGCATTTGGTCGTAAAATACGCTTGAATGATATTTTGATCAATACAGATTTCGTATTTATTATATTGGACTCGATATATAGTAATGATTTAAAAAGTAAAAATAATGACTTGTGTGCCACCACCGAAAACCAGAACCAAAACGTTTAAGATTTATTTTTGCCTCTGCTGTTAATGACCGAGCTATGAAGACATGATTGTTTGAAGGCTAAAAATTAAAACATAAACCAATAGCTACTACGTTATGCATGCATATTCGTAATGCATCCGACCTTCACCTGGCAAATTTCATTTAATTTTCACTTTTGTACCGATTTTTCCAGGGCTAAAATCCAAATAAAGTTTTTGCATGGATTCAAATACCTTATACATGAAGTTTCATGTCTATCAAAAACTGTAGGAGTTTTGTAGGCAAACATTTTTTTTTAAATAAATACATAAATATATGGAAAGTTTTGCTTTTACTGTTTTTTTTGTTTTTTTTTTTTTACATGCAAGTATAAATCATGTAGACTATTTGCATTAATATAAATGCACGTAATAGTTAAGTAAAGATGATCATCCCATAAAAAAAGCAAAAACTAAGGAATTAAAAGTGAATGTTTAAAAGAATATGCAAATTAGCTAAATCTTTTGCTAGTAAATGCAATTCCACAACCCATATATAAAAGTTGTATTTTCTTTTTAAATAAATAGAAAAAGGGGTTTTAATATATATATATATATATATATATATATATATATATATATATATATATACGCGCGTGCGTACGTGCACCTGATACTTTTACTTTTATTTCACATAACTACATACATAAGCATAGCTTCATCCCTGATTTAGAGAGCACATATTTTAACTCCATTGAATACACTGTCTCACATTGTTTATATAAAAAAGATCATGTAGTCCAAACTGTTTCTATCTCATAACATGCACGTATCACAACCACGACTATAAACTGGGAAAAGGTGAAAGAAAAAGGGAGAGGGGCGAACACAAATAGAAAGGGGTTGGCGGTCTGGTGTTCCTCTACCTTTTCCCCCTTCTAGACAGAAAACTTGCAGTAAGAGTGAAAGAGAGGTGAAGGACATTCGAATATTGCCAATGGCTTGTTATTCATCCTCGACCTCAAGGACACAGCCTCGTTGTGAAGCCAAGGTGAATTACAATCCGAAATAGAGGAAAGAAATGATTGGCTCAGCTGGTCATGTGACCATAGAAAAAAAGAGGCGGGTCAGGAATGGAGGTTAGAGTGGATTACAGGCTATTTTCAAACAGGCTGTATAAAAGGGAAGGTCAAACATTCTGTTTTCGATTTAGAATTTTCCAGCCGACTCATCGGTTTCATACATTTTGTATAAATTGAATGAAAGATCCATGGCTACACATGTCCATACATGTTTTGAGTAAAGTCAAAACAATGCAGATGTGTAACCAGAAATGTTTATATAAGTAAAAATTTAAAAATAGCTCTTCTAATTGAGCATTACAAACACTGTAAATTTTATTTGTCAATGTCTATAGACAAAACTACACCTGGACAGATTTACTAATATTTTCTTAAAATGAAAACAAATCCACAAGTGTCCGTTTAATATAGACTTTTCAAATTAAATATTTCAGGTGATGCCAGTTTTGTAAAAAAAAAAAATTTCAATTATATTTGGAAAATTATAAATTATTCAAGCTTAATTTATGTGAAAAGTCAAAATCCTTCAAACAAATATAACGATTATATAGAAAGTGATTAAATTTAAACAAATACAGTAAAGTCAAACAGGAAAAGTAAAACGTTATACTTCTGTTATGCAAGGTGACGATAGTGAACACGAGTTGAAAGATCTTGTTTCAAACCCTGAACCATTTGCTTAGATGCAAGGATTGGAAGTACTTCCAAGCAACAATAGTGAGCACTGATAACATGTTCACAAGGACCACCAGCTATTAACATGTCGCCCAGATAGTTTAAACGTGGGGGTACACATCCATAAGTGCCAGTTTTATCACCGAGCACCCAGACATCTGAAACAATCCAGGTAAACTACCAGCTTCTCAACAAGACCACTACACTTTTGTGGATGCAGAGTTAACACTGGGAGCATTTAGTAGAGTTTATATCTACACCTCTGCAACAGACAGCGCAGAGTAACATGCCAACATCCTGCAGAAGATTGAGACCGACAGCAGAAATAAGTTTGTCTTCAAAGTGACTGTCAGTTTTTACTCTTCATGCTCGTAACCTGATGTTGCACTCCAATGTGATAAATCGTTTGCATACAGAAGCTTCCAAGGGATACGCATTCGACAATCTCCCAAATCATGGAGAGAAACGAGTCTAGTATTGAGCCCTGATGCACTCCAACAACCACCCAAACTGATGTAGAACTGTTGACACAAAGACAAATATGAACATTTGCATACATGCCCTAAATAACCAACTCCTCTACAAGGTTTCTCATTGCTCATCAGAGTACTTTCCTAGACAGTCAAATGCTTTTCTACAGATCAAATTTAAAGTAGGTTTCCTTGATATGATGCACTTTTGTGCAGTTGACATGCAATGAAAATGGCACAGTACCAAACTGCATCTTGTTGATGCTCACCATTCTACGGATGTGAGTGGAAAAGATACTCTAGCAGTATCATTAGAGTCGGTAAGTTTAAGATCACAATAGCCATGGACAAGAGTCTCAAACTTGTAGAGGTTTATGATGTAGCTTATTTTCTAGTCCTTTGAGATCTCATCTTTATTAAGGCTGTCTCCATTAACTGCCTTGCCAACTTGATTCTCTTTGCCAGCAGCTTGAGTCGGATTCAAAACAGGCCAGCAGCCTTGCCATTTTTCTAATGATTTGCTAAGTCCTCAGTGAGAGAGTATATAATCTTGCTTTAGGACCTTCTGACGGCAGTTTCCATTATTAAGTGTCTGTATATATATATATATATATATATATATACACACACACACATATATATATACACACACACACACACATATATATATACACACACACACACACACACACATATATATATACACACACATATATATATATACACACACATATATATATATACACACACACATATATATATATACACACACACATATATATATATACACACACATATATATACACACACATATATATATACACACACATATATATATACACACACATATATATACACACACATATATATATACACACACACACACACATATATATATATATACACACACATATATATACACACACACATATACACACATATATATATACACACACATATACACACATATATATATATATATGTGGAGAGAGGATTCACTCCTAAACTAACAAACCATTATGAATTGATATTCTAAGCAACAAGAACAGCTTTTATATTTTTTGCAAACTTTACCATTTAGGGAGTGTACCCTAAAACTGTCCCTCCTCCCTCCCAAATTATCATTTAAGAACTGATTTCCTACCAAATGTTTACTTGACGTTGTCAAAAATTATGAGATGGGTAGAATGTATCTCATATCAAAGTATAAGAATGTAGTTCAAAATCCTATATCTATTGCTTACACCCGTTCTGGGATGAATATTCTAGCACACACACGAGGGTCATTCGAAAAGTAATGCCTCCTATTTTTTTTATTCCACCGGAACAAAAATTGCATTGTTATGATGGAACTTATGCTTTTATGACCTGAAAATTTCACCGTTGTAGATATTGATTGTGTGAGACTAAGAAAGCAACCGTCATGGATGTTTATCAGAAGTAAAGTTGTCATTAAATTCCTGGCAAACGTGCATTAAGAATGCTGGTGACTATGTTGAAAAATTCTGGAGCACAAAAGATCGCTAACTTTGAGTTATATAGGTGGCTTTACTTGCAGAAAACCCCATATAAATATGTCTTACATTTTCATATACTTGATAGATTTACTCTTCAAAATGAAGTTATATCTTTGAAAAATGTTAGATTCTTGAATCCAATTATTCTAAATTGCCATAAAAAGAAAATGAAAAATTTATAAGACAAAATTTCTGGATTTTGTTAGTTTCATTTTCATTCCACAATTTTATTTGTAAATTGATTTGTAATCAATTAATGCTGAAATAATCTTTGATGTTAAAGTTTTGGAGTACGATTACAAAATGGTGCCCTCATACAGCCTATAAATTTGGGGGTTTTGTGTATTGATATTAAAAACTATTTAAAAAGAAAATGCAACTTATATGGGTTGTGGAATTGCATTCCTCTGCAAAAGATCCAGCCAATTTGCATATTTTTTTTAAACATGCATTTTAATAATTCCTTAGTTTTTTGTTTTTTTTATGGTTTAGTTAACTATTACACACATTCATGCCGATATTCTACTTTTATACTTACATAATATTTGCGTAAAAGGTTATAGTAAACAAATCTGTGTCATATATATATATGTTTAAAAAATTTGAGCAAATAAACTAGTCAGTTTTTGGTCTAAAGACAAACTTTATACATAAGGTATTTGAACCCATGCTAAACTTTATATTTGGGTTTTAGCCGAGGAAAATCAATACAAAAGTGAAGTAGTAATCAGAAAATCAAAGTTTAGAAAGTTTATATTTAAGGAAAAATATAAATTAACATATGCAAAAGTATTGGATACATTTTTAAAATCGCTTTTCTAAAAGAGTTTTAGAGGACTTGCTTTGTGTGTTGCAATAATTCAAGTTCTTACTGACCAATCAGAGAGCTTTATCTCTATATAAATAAAATGAACTCATTTTTTCACGTCTGATTTTGACATTAATAGGATTAAAAATCAAGATATTTCATGCAAATATAATATGCACAAACGGCAGAACAATATCTGAGGTGTGTTATAGGCTTATTATTTCTCAAATTCCTCGATAATCTTAGATTTCTATACTTTTTCTGCTGAGAAGTCACGGCCAAAATCGGTTAAGATCAATGGAAGTGGTAAAATATTTTCTCTAATAAATTCCTCCTCCCCCTGCCACCACTTAACACCGTTTGGGGATCGTTCACAAGGAACAGTTGAGAAGAGAACACCGGTTTGGCTTCGTAGTTCTCTCATGTGAAGTTATTTAAAATCACTAAACTAAGCTGCAGTACTCTGTGGCGTAGTGGTTAGCGTGCTGGACAATTCACATTATATTTTCACGTTCGCGCCGACCTACCGTAGTCGTTTTTTTTTTTTTTTTTTCCTAAACAACTGGAATGGACTTTTCTTGGTGGCCGAACTGTTGACGTTGCAGATGTTTTTTTTTGTTTTTTTTTCACACTTTATTTTTCTACTTTTATTCATGACTCCGGGTTTGATCCTTCCTACTTACCTACCATAACATTTTTTAAAACTCCCCCGCCCCGGAAAAAAACACTCGGGCAACGCCGGGTATCCCCGCTAGTATTAAAATAAAGCTTATAAAATTCTTTCGGTTTGTGTTCAGCTGCTTCAAAATCAACCAGTTCATTTATAAAAATGCCTTAAACTAAAGAGTTGTTGATAGACATTCATTAAAAAAAAAAAATCATTGATAAGCACAAAGGAAAGGAGTACCAAATAATATCAAGGGAATTTAATCTACCTCTTAGTAGAGTTGGAAACTTTATTAGAAAGTTTAAAAACCCTGGTGAAACTATTGCAAATCTTCCAAGATGTGGTTGACTAAAGAAATTAAATGAGAAAAAAAAAAAAAAAAAAAAAAAAAAAAAAAAAATCAAGGTGGGTAAATAGAAAGTGACAAAGAAACCATTTTTGTTACTCATGAAATTCAAATAGACCTCAGAGAAGCTGGAATTGATGTGAGCAAGGAGACGATCAGAGCTCTAAATAGTAGAGGTTTTGTTTCAAGATCTCCAAGAACAGTTCCATTGTTGAAGTGTCAACATGTCAGATCATGTTTGAATTATGTTAAAACAGAGAGAAACCAAAATAATTTTGGAACAAAGTAATTTGGTCAGACAAAATGAAAATCAAAATCTTGGGAAGAAACCATTTTGTCTGACCAAATTACTTTGTAATGCCCCTGCACACACTGCTAAAGTCACAAAAAAATGGTTTTCTGATAATTCAATGTGATAATTTGGTCAGGTCAAAGCCCCAATTTAAACCCAATCAAGAATATTTGGTCCATAATATCTCGTGCATTGGATGGAAGAACTTTTTCGAATAATGACAAACTGTTCACTTTGGTTAAGAGCATGTCTAAAAGGATTGATCTTTTAAAGAAATCAAAAGGGAATGTGATTCCATCCTAAGCATTTTTTATTAAAGTAAACGTCTTATTCTGTGTTATTAGTCTTGTTTAAATTTCCTTGTTCAATCGTTCTTTGTTTAATATAGCTTTTAGTGCAATAAAATTTATAAAATTTGTTTGGCCAATTTTTTTGGCTCACGAGTGTGTGTAATATATATATATATTATAAGGTAAAATTAAAAGCCAAGAACAATGCGAGATTTTTTTTTTTTATATAGAGTAAAATTAAATGAAAACAAAAGAAATAAATTTCTTTTTTTGTTGTTGTTTTTTCTTTTTCACACAAATTTTAACTCTAAACAGTAAATTTTTTTTTTCCTGTTGTATTCAATGGTGTTATATTATGGTGAGATTTATAACACCATTGAATACAACAGGAAAAAAAATTTTACTGTTGTTTAGAGTTAAAATTTATGTGAAAAAGAAAAAACAAACAACAAAAAAAAAAATTTATTTCTTTTGTTTTCATTTAATTTTACTCTATATATAAAAAAAAACATCTCGCATTGTTCTTGGCTTTTAATTTTACCTTATAATTTTCTTCAACAATGCTTCAAGCAAACTACAATCTACTTATATATATATATATATACATATACACACACACACACACACACACACACACACACACACACACACACACACACACACACACACACACACACACACACACACACACACACACACACACACACACATTTTCAATATATATTATATATACACACATTTTGTATAAATATGGTGCCCTACATTGCCCATTCGTAAAATATGCTTATAATTTTGATTAATGCAGATTTCGTATTTATATTATACTAGCAGAGATACCCGGCGTTGCCCGGGTGTTTGTAGGTGTGTGTGGTGTTAAATAAAAAAGAAACCGGGGGGGGTAGGATGGAACCCGAAGCCCTGAGGCGAAGTTTGAAAATAAAATCGACCAGCCAGAATGAGTTAGTGAAAGATGTTTGAAAGTCGTCGAGCATTACGACGACGATGTAAGCATTGTTATAAGCGAAGTAAGAAAAGAAAACGTTTTAAGGGGGGAGAGGAATAAAAAAATCTAATGTAAGGCAAACGAACGATGAAAACAGAAAAACGAATACGTGAAAAATGGCTTAAATAAACCTGTTTCGATATTTTAAAAAAAAAACGTGGATACTCGGGTGTCGCTAAGAACAAGCGATGTAAAAAAAAAAAAAAATAATCTCACACCACGATTCGAACCCAAAACGTTTAGATAATCAACAAACGCGCTAACCAACTGCGCTAAAGCGACGGAAATGAAATTTACTCGGTTTTTCAACTATTTAAAGTAAATCAGGTCACGACGTCATCTGACACATGCGTAGAATCGGTCATCGTTACGAGAAACCCGTTTTTTGTGGGCAAGTATTGTCATGGAGAATTGGTCCCTTCATATTGATCGATCTCAGTCTCATACATTGGAGCTTCTGGTGCATTTTGTTTGTCAGCAGTATTTCTCCACCTTAATAGTTTCGCCCGGATTCAAGAAGCTTTGCTGGATGAGATTGGTCACAGACCACCAAACAGTCACCATAACCTTTTTCATTGGTGCAATTTCGGCTTTGGGAAGCGTTGTGGAGCTTCTCCAGCATCCAACCACTGTGCCAAACATCAGTTGTTTTAGAGGATTCACTTATCACACGTCGCAATCCTCTCAAGGGTCATTTTTGTTGTACAGAAGGAGCATAGAAGACCCCTCAAAAACAATGATTTTTTTTTATTATCATTCAATTCATGCGGCACCCATTTATCCAACTTTCTTGACTTCCCTATTTAATAGCAAACGACTTGAGTGGTTAATCTCAAGTTCAACTTTGTGTGGTTTTGCAAGGATCAGCTTCAAATAAGGCTTTCAAATGTTCATTATCAACCACAGTCAGCCGACTGCGACAGTCTTCATTGCCAAATTTCTTGAACCACCATTGTGTTACACATTCGTTAGTGGTTCCTGAGCCAAACTCTTTGATATCACAAGCTGTCTCGGCAGCTTTTCGGCCTAGTTTGAACAAGAAAATCATGCGAATCTGAATTTTGTACATGCTGTCGAAAAGCCTGAAAAAAAAAAAAAAAAAAAAAAAAAAAAAAAAATGAAGTGATTGAGAACAGTAACAAAGACTAGGATTTGATAGAGCGAAAAGATGATGCTTCAAAATGAGATATTACATGGCTATACATATATATATATCTCAATGAATTAATTCAGAAATCATAGAAAAGTAACATGTGAGAAAACGATGTTTATGCACCAACCTAATAACATCTTTACATTACAAGTGCATATCAATAGTTTTATTACTACACAAGCAGCATATAAAAATCAACCGTAGGTTCTTTGATAAGACAGTGACATGACAGAAATGAAGGGTTCCATTAAGAGCACATTTGAATTATACTGGACTTCTACATTTTAAACTAATTTAAGCCATTATATAAAAATTTACACTATGTATTGCTAACCAAGTCATGGTGGGGAGGCAAGTGAAGCTTACTCCTACTGCACCATAGTGAGGACCCAACTAGAGCAGGTAATCAATTTAATTGAAAAACGAGCAATTTCCGATACAAAAGTATTAAAAGTGTGGAATATTCATTGATCCTCATTCAATCGCAGGCAACATCAGTCTCACTGCTAGGATATATACAAACAATATTTTAAACTAGCGAGGGTACCCGGCGTTGCCCGAGTGTTTGTTTCCGGGACGGGGGGGGGGGGGTAAAAAAATGTTATGGTAGGTAAGTAGGAAGGATCAAACCCAGAGTCATGAGTAAAAGTAGGAAAATAAAGTGTGGAAAAAAAAAAAAAAAAAAAAAAAAAAAAAACAACATCTGCAACGTTAACAGTTCGGCCACCAAGAAAAGTCCATTCCAGTTGTTTAGGAAAAAAAAAAAAAAAAACGACTACGGTAGGTCGGCGCGAACGTGAAAATATGTGAATTGTCCAGCACGCTAACCACTACGCCACAGAGCACTGCAGCTTAGTTTAGTGATTTTAAATAACTTCACATGAAAGAACTATGAAGCCAAACCGGTGTTCTCTTCTCAACTGTTCCTTTTGAACGATCCCCAAACGGTGTTAAGTGGTGGCAGGGGGAGGAGGAATTTATTAAAAATATTCTACCACTTCCATTGATCTTAACCGATTTTGGCCGTGACTTCTCAGCAGAAAAAGTATAGAAATCTAAGATTATCGAGGAATTTGAGAAATAATAAGCCTATAACACACCTCAGATATTTTTCTGCCGTTTGTGCATATTATATTTGCATGAAATATCTTGATTTTTAATCCTATTAAGGTCAAAATCAGACGGAAAAAAATGTGTTCATTTTATTTATATAGAGATAACTATTTTACCTACAGACACTAATGTTTCATAGTAATTGTCTGTATTTTTGAGATGAGGTGTTTTCATTGATTGAGATTGTCGGACTGACTTCCTCATCTTGGTTGTTATAGTCACGTTTTGGCCGTTTTGCCCTCCGGCCTTCAGTGACATATGGCCGAGTGGTCCTAGACGTTGTATCAAAGTTTACAATTACCCAAAGGTGCCGAGTTCAACCCTGAACGAAAGCAGTGAAAAGTAACATTCAAAACAGAATCAGCAACTATGTCCCAGAGCCTAACTGGAGTCCAAACACGGTACCCCCGTAATAATAATAAAGGGTTGGGTTAGAGACTCCTAACAAACGGTTCCCCAGTTCGATACAAAACACCTGATGAAGGCAGGAAGGCAAAACGGCCGAAACGTGACTATAACAACCAAGATGAGGAAGTCAGTCCGACAATCTCAATCAAAGTAATGTTTCATGTTTATGCAATATACGAAATGACAATTACTGCTTGTCGAAAGATTTGAAGCCAGTCACAAAATCACCTTTGACTCTGCAGCTTGATATTCAATCAGTTAGCATGAATTATCACAGGAAAAAGAATCTAGTTCATATATAATGATGAGGTAGCAAACAAATACAGAAAGCTAATCAAATAATGTTCAAAGAACTCCGGAACTTTGCATTACACTTTGGTTGTCAGTTTATAACTTAAGGAGGCCCAATCGAAGTTGAAGGAGGCTTATAACAGTGTTTTCATAAATCAAATATTTATCAAGATACTAGCATTTTATTCTTATGCAATCATCAGTGTAGGAAATAATTACTGCAAGTTAAAGGATTCTAAACCAGTCTCACACACACACACACACAGGGTGGAATGATAAAATTGTCGCCCTAGAAAGAATGACATGATTCCATTTCCATTTGATGGAAACCAGTTTTCTTTTGTTGTACTAGTTGGCCAGTTGTGTACAAATCCCAAGAGCGATAGGATATCATGTGTGAAAGTGACAATGTTGAATAAGAGATTGAAGATGCGCCGCTGTACAAATGCTCTCTACCGATCCAACATCCTCAAAATGCATTACTGGATTGCCACGAATAACAGGGACGCACCCAGTTTCCGGCTACAGTTATGGTCTTTGGTGTGGTTTCAAGTGAGAACCACATGTCACCTCACTTTTTCAAAATCAGCTTAAAAGTCAACACCAAAGTGCACCTGGATATGCTGAAGAGTGGTGATCCACTGATGCAATCAGATGGCCACTGGCAGACCCTGGGTGTGCCAGCAGAACTTGGCACCGGCTCACCTTGTCTTCAGGCTTGACTTTGTACCTTTCTCTCACTGCACCTCATTGCTCCTCTGACCTGAACCCGCTGGACTACTTCATTTGGTCATATGTCAAGAACATCAACATGACCTCCCACAACAGTAAAGTCAGCCTGATCACCAAGTATTGTCCGCGCTCCTGCCGGCACTTGTGGAAAAGGCATGCTCCCAGTTCTGAAGCTGTATGAAGGTGACTACATTAAATAGATGTAAATTCTACTACATAATCAAGTTACCTTAATTGATATTTTAAGACTTATTGGGGGGGGGGGGTAGTGTCATTTTTTTTTTTTAGGGTGACAACTATCGCATGTATGCGCTGTCCATGTAGCTCACCGAGACAGTAAATGATTACCACTGTCTTCAAGCAATACTTCCATAAAATTTTTAAAAATTTAAGTTGAATACTTTAGGTTAGCAGTATCGTTAAAAAAAAAAAAATAAAAAAAAAAAAAAAAATCTAAAAGGATTTCTCCCACTGCCACTAATTTTGTTAGCTCAGTCAGCAGAACACCAGACATCAAAGTTTCATTTTTTTTTTATGAGTAATAATTTACTAAGATTAAAAACCAACTAAATATAAATGACAGTCAGTTGGACAACAACCAGTACTATTAGAGAATTGGACCGATGAATAGAATGGACAAAATTTGATGATTTAAGGACATGTCAACAAGTATTTGACATTGGACTACACTCATTTTATAGTCAGCTGAAAAGCAATTTGGTAGCAATGTGTTCTACGGATGAGTCGCAGTCAGACATAGTAAAACTTCTAGCTGAAGTAGATGTCTACACTAGTTTGCACTTCAAATAAATTTGTTAAATTAACGTAACTAATTTTTCAAATAAAAAGTGCATTTTTCAAATTTATCAGCCAAAAAACTAGCAAGAAAGTCTTATTTAGGTTAAGATTCTAACCCTGAACCCAGCTGCCAATCAAATGAAAATATTTTAACCAAATAAAACTAAATTTGGCATAGTAATGTTTTTCAGATCTAAAAGTGTATTTAGACAATCGAACTTCAAAAAAATCCATTTTCAACATAGGTCAAATATGTATGAGGATCCGACTAAATCTTGATTTAGGCTTATTTTTCTTACTGCAAGTGAAAATGTCTTGATTAGAAGTATGTTTGGTTGATGAAAAAACATTAAACTGGTAAAAGTTTTCTAATGCTATTTTTGCATATTTAATTTTGAATGAGTTTTAAAGTTCAACCACCGACATGTAATCAAAAGTGCAGGTGTGGGTGTGTGTGTGTGTGTGTGTGTGTGTGTGTGTGTGTGTGTGTCTTTATATACATTTTATCAGGAGAGGAAGAGCGTCACAAGTAAAGGATCATATAAGATAGGGGAGCGGCACATTTAAAAGCAAAGTTGTAAATACCAAACATCCTCATTACAACTAATCACTGCACATGTATACCGACATAGGTAAACATAATATATACTCGATTCTTGTGAGCATGTTTTGAAGATATGTGGAAAAACTAGTTTTTTTTTGTTTTTTTTTAAATAGCACATTTCCACTGTTCACGTTCCAAGCCTGTGAATTATTTGGGTGTAAAACAGTTTAAAGTTACGCAAGAGATTTTCCCATGAGTAAAATTAAATCAAGGTTAGAGTGAAGACCGTAGACAAGGGGATCTCAAACAAAATCTATTGTTTTCAAGAATATCTGATGAACAATTCTGCATGTAGAAATTGCATAAGAAAAGTTTTTTGCATCAGTTTGAAAGAATGTTTTGCAATACATGCCTGGCTAATGGTGGAATAGGTTTCAAGATTTTCAACTCAAAATCTGCAGCAAAACCGGCTCACTTTATCACCCCAAAAAAGGCATACTGCCACTTCGAAGAGGGGCTACTATTTGGGATCATATCGAACAGGGGACTGTGGGGAGTTGAACAGTGATGCCAGTTCACATTTAAATTATAGCGAGTTAATATAGTCAGAATAGCAAGAAACAAGGAGGAAATTGCAAAGTCTAACAGTCGGAGAAGAAAATGTAGACAGCTTTCTGGCATCTAGAAGCCTCAGTGAACAGATAGGAGTTTGCTAATTTACAATTTTAAATCTTATTTGTGAATATATATATATATATATATATATATATATATTCTGTACGAATAGATGCAAAAACAAAAACTTACTAGCTTCAAAGTGCCAGTCAGGACAACATTTTCCAGAGAGGAATTGTATATTGCTATAGATTCATCATATCTAGTTTAACATCAGTTTCCCATGATGGCAAGTGCTGAAAAATTCATCTTCATATCTTAAGATTTTTATAACGTCTTTTCCATACTACTATATAAAAGTTGAACTTGGCATCTCAAAATCAGCTAAGAGAAGAAATTAGATGCATTTGATTATAAGTGCCTTAGAACATACATACATACCAAGATTGGCCCCAAAGATAACTGTCACCCAAGTGCTCTAATAAACTCCTTGTAGAAAAAAGGAAAACAAAAATGAGCAGACAGATTTGGTTGCAGCAGGAAGCTGGAGGGATGCTATGGATCTGGATTCAGATCAAAAACGATCTGATTCTTTGATCGCTTCATGCACCATAATACGTAGAAGTTCCCAAACATAAGGAAAATTAAGGTGGTGAACAGCTTTTAGAAATGAACTTCAAAACTATCCTATCTCTGGCCAAGTCATTATTGTAATTACATCACGTGAAATGCAACAGGTTTTCGTTAGTAATTTCCTTAGTTGAAACAAGATTTTTGTAGACTGGATGCCCCTTTTACACTCCAATGTGAAATTTCCAACTGACAACACTGCAGCCCACACAAACCATTAAAGTTACAAACTAAACACCAGATTAGAGTTTTGTCCTTAGGTCACCAGCCTGTAGCTTTAAGGATTTTTTTGTGAGCTGCACCATTGATTGGAAATAGTTTCTAAATTAAAATTGAACATTTGCTTGCTGGTTCTCTTGTTGGATGGTATACCAAATATAAAATCTTGCGAGACATCGGCCATAATTCTTTATAGTTCGATCACTACATCCTTTAAGAGTAGGTATGTCCCATGGTCGGTTATCCAGTACAGTTTGGATTCTTGCTATCTATGTTACAAAGTTTTTAACATTGATCATGCAGAGTTCAGATGTGCTTTAGTGACAAGCCGAAAGGAGGGCAAAAAACTAATGAAGGAATCCTGAAATTTGGAATATATTATCTAGGTAACACTAACATAGGAAAATTTGTAAAAGTAAGCATATGGAGAGGAGGGGAGCATATGGAGAGGGGAGCATATATTTTGTTGTATAGGATGAACTTGCAGAAAGTTAAATGTAAGGTTTTGAAAAAAATCTTGCTGCACATATCCCTACTTCAGGGTGAATAAAATAAAGACACTGCTAGTCTTTATTGTTATTTTCAAAGCGAGACTCCATCCTGTTCCTGTGGTTTATACCAAGAATTTCAATGGATAAAGTTTCTCCCATCTATTGAACGAATTACTCCAAGACTGCTTCTCTCTGCATATTAGTCTTCAAATTCAATGTCAAAATTCATTGCATTGATTTTGGCTGGCACTCTTTCCATTCGCCTTTATCCTCAAGTAGCTTTTGGCCTTGATAAATGGTTAAAAATAAACTTGTTTTGCTACCTAGTTTACAGTGTGTATGAACACTAAATTAGATGGCATAAAGCAATTAAATGACATTGAACAAAAGCTATTCTTTCTCCAAATGCTCACAGGCAGAAAAGATATTAGAGTGGTTGATTCAAGAGAAATAGCTAAACAAGATATAGGTAAATGGTTCAGTTAATTACAAATGACTAAATTAGTTTTGAGATCGAGTTGGATTTTCAATAATTCTAAGTAATACTTTAGCATGTAGTTTGGGTCATTGGCGGACAGTCATTTCATCCATTTATAACCTAAAGTAGCTTTTGGCCTCGACAAGTGACAAAAAAAAAAAAAAAAAAAAAAAAAATTAGATGGATTGCTTCAAGATGTTTTTCTTTCAGAACCACATGATTATCAAAATGCATCAAGTCTCCAGAACGCAAACATTCTTAAATGAAGTGAAGAATTTCCCCATATGCCTAATTATGTCAGATCAAACTAAATCAAAACTCCACTGCTCTCATGTGAGAAAAACCGAATTCCCATGCTTAGGGCACACAAGCTAATTGACCCTTTATGTCAGAATTCTGACAAGGGAGGTTTTGGCTACAAACTATTGTGATAAAACAATATTTTGTACTGGGAACCATTATCCATACTTATAAAAAAAAAAAAAAAAAAAAAAACACGCGCGCGCGCGTAAAACTTGGTGGAAATTCCACAGTGCTTTCTACATCAGAATTTACTGTTAATAATGTAGCTTGAAAAGTTTGTAAGAGTCATTCTATATAATTATAAAACTCAAATGACCTTGTAACGAGTTATGTAAACCACTTTCTGGTTTACGACATCCAGTTGCGCATGCACGCATAAACATTAACCCATAACGTAAACAAAAACACACAAATCGCTTCTTTTGCAGATTTTGACCTGCGCACTGAAATATTAACGTTATTTCGAAATTATTTAATATGGGAAGAGTGAGGAGGTTTTGCAACTATTCTGTATTACAAGTATACTGTCGCAATTTTCTTACAAATAAACTGACCTGTCGACAACGTATTGTTTTACTGTGTACGTTGTCAGCGTCCCAATTGCTTTGTTTTTTTTCGCGTTTAAATTAAATATATATCAAAATTTGAATAGTACAGATTTACCTATAACTATGGCAAACCACTTCTAATTCAATGGCTGTAAGTTTGTTTTTTTTTTCAAAAATAAACAATTATAAACAGAACGACTCAGAAATGTTTCTGTTATGTCACAAAAACTATTTTCTTTATATCACAAGCGTCACACTCCTACATTAATTCCATAGCTAATATAACATACTGACCTAACGGGTCACGGGTAGTCTAGTACTTTATATTATTTAGATAATTTGAACTGCTGTCCTTATTTTGGATGCTATTCTCACAAGATTTCAGTAGATATAACTTTGTTAAACCCTAGAATCTTTTTGTCTAATTTGGGAATTTGTACAGAATTTCAAAATACGAGGTAGCTTGTTCTCATTCAACGACGATTAAGTAGATTTAGTTTGTAATTGTATTCTTTCTATCATGTGCACTGATAACTGAACCTTAAAAGTCTTCTTGCACTAATTATTTAGCACTATACATTACGCCACAGGTCCTTGCACAAATACAATTTTAGAATTCTATCTGATCATGGTTGACTAAATGAGCAAGTTCCTCTCATGGATAAAGGTATGTTTGAAATTCTGTACAGATTCTGAGTTTGACAAGATTACATTGGACATTTGTGAGAAAAACCTTCAAGATGAGTACAATAGTTTGAATAATCTAAATGCAAAGGCCATTCCAGACATTTCAAGATTTACATTTTCTACAAAAGAATTCCAAAGTTCAAAATGCACTTAAAGTCAGAGGTTGCACTGGCCAAAACATGAGAACATTCAAGACGAATAATCTGGATACAAAATATTCAGCCCCACCTCAAACATTCAGAAACGTCAACACTTAAAACAATTGACCTTTCTGTAAAAATAAAGGACATTTGAAATCGTCTCAGTTCTTTTTATAACAATATTCTATCTTTTATCATAAAAAGAATTGTCAGGTAAATTTTTCTAAAAACTACAGCTCTACTTCTCTCAGACGCCTCTTTTTACAGAGTGTTTTATCATAATAGTATTAACATTCAGATTATTTTTAAAGCGATATTATTAACAGTCAACATAGAAAGCATTGGAATTTAAGGAAAATTCCAGAGCCAGCTTAATTTGGTCATTCAAACCGGGGAATCATGCACCCCCCCCCCCCAAAAAAAAATGTAGCCAAATATCTAGTAATATCCTTTCAGCTTTTTGTAAGAGTAAATCTTCTGCTTGCATAAAGGACAATCTCTAGATTGGAGTGATATTTAAGCGAGAAGAAACAATTGATGGAACTTACATAAACAAGCCGCACATGCGTGGTTCCCCTCTGGTGCTGCATGTGAGATGACGCCACAAAAAAAATTTTGAAGAAATGATGAATGTGAGAAGTGTGAAGGGCCAACGTTGCTTTCACATTTTCGCCAAGTTTTAGAAAAATTTAATGGATGGAGCAAAAGTTATGAGATAAAAAGTGTCATTTTTTGCAATTTTGGGGCATTTGTGACCCCTTTTGAGCTCCTGGGAACATCGAATTCTAGTGAAAATGAACAAGACATATTTGAATTCAGCACCAGGGAAAACCACTATAAAGACATGCATAAAATTTTTTGAGTAATATAAAAAAAAAAAAAAAAAAAAAATCCAAAAAAGCATGTTTTTTCTAGCCCTAAAAGTCGCAGAGGGATGCTAACCAGAATTTTGCCAGAGTCACCCATACTGAATTTATATTAACAATGGGCTCCACATTTTGGCCAAATTTCAGAAAAATTTAATGGATGGATCAAAAGCTATGGGGCAAAATCTTTTGGCCATTTTGAGGCATTTTTTTTTTACCTTTTTAAGCCCCTGGGGACGCAACAGGAATTTTTGCAAAAAAATTATTTTCTTACTGTGCACATCTATTTAATGAAATAGAATTTGTGGCAAAATTTCAGGAAAAACTAATGGACGGTTATCTGGCAATCATCTGGAATAACGGACGCACTGAAAACATAAGTCCCTTTCCAATAAATATTATTGAGGGAGGAGGGAGTCATGGTAAAAATAAAGAGAATAGGCATCTTGAATCTATTAAAAGCAAAAAGCCTTCACTGCATCGTCAATGGTGTCCAAACTGCTGTTCTCCATCTCAATCTAAAATGTCAGCTCGTCGTTTTTGAGGGAAAATTAGTTTGACATAATTCTTATCTATCTATTGGATACTTGGGAGTCTGGACAATAATCATGAAAGACAATCAAGTTCTTGGGTTCAGATGGTTGTGTTCGGTGGTAGAATCACAATTGGTTAGCCATCTCTTGCTATTTTTCTTATGACTGCCGTGCATTTGGCCAGTGGCTCAGAGTGGTGCAGGCCAGGCAAGAAATCAGCTCAACCTGGCCAGAGTTTAAACAATGTAAATATGCAGCAAGTGTCATGTTTAGCAAGATGCATAAATGCTTACTGCAGATGGTTGGCCTGTAATGGGAGAAATATTTAGAAGCCAAGAAACTGTCTGACCTCTTTAAAATAATGTCTGATATGAAGGTTCACAGAGAAGTCAGCACACTAGAAATAAACTTTTACCCCAAATGACAATAAATCTATTTCAGCAAAATAAAAAGGTAGTTAGTTTGGCTTGTCAGTCCAAGAAACAGAAGGTGTAGCTTTGAGACTATAAACAAATGGATTGCTTATGTTTGTTTGTGAGAAGTTTATCCAGATTGAAAGTCCATCGTTCAGTAGGAAAACCGAGTTATTGTAGCATCAAGATGAAACATTCAAATGAAAATCTCCTGCTTTAGTAACAGCACTTTACCAAATTGAAAGATTAATCGATTCTCAAACCTACACAATCGCAAAAATGATCTGAAATCCAGTCTTTCCTCATGTACATTAATTCTAATTTTTAGAATAATTTTCTATTTAAAATCAACGATAGTGGAAAACAATGTTTTGCAGTTATCGTTTAATTCCTTAACATTAGATTTAAGTTAAAAATGGTGATTATCTTAAAATTAAAGAAAAGGTCAATCATGAATTCGACACCATTAAATTGACATTTCAGCTAGACTTTAGATATCTGCATTGTAATAATTTCATTGTAATAGAATCATCTTATTATGGAGTTAACTAAAAAAAAACATTTTACCGATTTAAAATCGGTTGAAATTAAAAGAAACATTTTCTAAAATTACAGTGAACGCACATAAACAAGTTCACACACACACTGAAAAATAGAACACACGCAAGGGCAGGGGATAATGATATTTGTGACGTCTATTTTGATTATTTGAATTAGTTTAAAAGATCAAAGGGCTATTTACAAAAGCTAACACTCGATTTTATGTAAATTTATATAAGATTTTGTTCCTTATTGTCTAATCTTTTTTAAAGTTTTTTTATTAGGCCAGTTTCCCTTACCATGACTGATACAAAGTGTTTCTTTCAGATACTATGTTTTTAAGTCCATATTTGATGACCTTTCCGTGTGGGGCTCTATTGAGATCATAGTCATTTGGGAACATTGCATCAATGATAAGAGCAGTTCTTCCAGGTTCGTGTCAGATAATATGTGGCTTATGTATCTGCCCCTCTGTATATCTGTCATACAACACAGTCATCTTTCATTTATTATAAAGTTTCATGCTCCAAGATAGTCCAAGATCTGTCAAGTTGCATATATATGCAACTGATAAACAGTTTGGGATTCATCATTTTAAATAGGTATCCCCAAACTTATTCTCATTACATTAAACATGTGAGCACATACTTTTACAAAAAGATAAATAGTATTATATTTTGTTAACTGAATCAGTCACCAAATTATAACCGTTCAGAGTTCAATGGAGATTAGAAAAGTTTCCATCTTGTGTGCTATTGGTTCAGAAGGAAAATTTCATTGTAAAACAAAATGCAGACTTCAAATGAAAATCTTCAATCATAATGGATGCAATATTTATTAGATCAACCCAATCTAACATTGGATAAAATCCAATTGCCAGTCGAAAAATAAAAACAAAGATATGAAAGCACAAATTTGAATATTCATATCAATGGTTAACACATTGAATCTTGATTTATAGCGCAGTAGAAATCCAACTTGACTTTTTATAGTGAATAAAAAGTCAAATTTAAACCATGCAGAACTAGATGTAAACAATTTTAGTTTTTTTTTTTTTTTTTTTACAAAGGCATCACCACATTATCAAGGCCCAGAGGCCACTCAAGGATAAGGGTTAAAGAGTGTACAGTAGAAGTTGGTCAATATAGTAATCATTAGTAATGAAAATTTGGTAAATTTAATAACTTATATGGAACGGCTCATCAAGAACTTATTTACCTTAGACTTGAACACAACCATATTGTAGTCAGCCGGAAAGCAGGAAAACGGAAGACAATTCCACAGGCGTGCAGTTCTAAGAAAGAAGCTTTGTTCATGGAATCTATGTTTAGGTTTAGGCACAGATAAAGAGTGGGGGAAATTATTGATAGTGTTTACAGCTAGACGAGTGTTTCTTGTGAAAGTTTGGCGAGGGGGGACCATAGATTGAAGCTCAGTTGAACACTTTCCATGAAAATAACGATACATCAGACAAACTCGCAACATCTCTTCTGTGAGATAGAGGTTGCAAGGAGGAGAAAAGGACATCTCCTACGAGGCTACGAAGTCTATTTTGAATTTAAACTTGGATTTTTTGTTAAAGATCATTTAAATCCTTATATTAAGCCTACCATATTGATAAGTGGCCCTTTTCTTTAAGAAAAGAAAATTCTACAATACCATAGACAGCAAATTTGAAAAACATTAAAATAAATTGCCAGTCACCGAAAATAATTCATAGCCTGGACAACAAAAAAATGACACAAGAAAAAGAATTGTACATTGCTAAAGTGCAAAAATTAACGTTTACATGTAAATTTTACCAAAGCAACAAAAAGAATGTAATCTGGCAAATTGAAATTGAATAGAATTTTACAATATTTACCAGTTTCCACACTAAATTTGGCTGATTTGTGATACCTAGTAAAATATATTCAGTTTGATGTCCACTTTAGAAGTTGGCATGTAATATTGCTATTATGTAACAATGCTATTATGCTCAAACAGTGTTCATTATGGTTCAAACCTCTCGGAACCGATCTGGTACTGCCCAAAAGGAACAAACAAATCCGACTGCTTTTTTGTTTTAGCAAAAGATATTACTTTTCAAGCAATGCCTGCTAGTTATTTCTTAACTGTTCATTTTGTTTGCTGTGAAATGAACAACACCCGGTCGTTTTAACACCAGCTTGAAAGTCTCTTGCCACCATCACAGGGTCACACGTCCTAACCCAGCTCACATTTTTCTTTTGCTGACTGAAGTCAGTCATTTTCATATTTTTCAACCACACTTCTCTCCAACCACGTGTTGTCCTTTTTTTATGTGACACAAGCCCATGAGCACACTTGCAAAAATGTTGCCGCTAATACCTTTGCCAGCCATTTATCCTCTGGCTGCTGCTATTTTCACATGCGTTCTGTTACAGGGTTTTAAGAAATTTACTTTCAAATCCAGCTAACCCTAGCCAGATCTTCATTTCTCAAGTTCATTTTTATCATTTCTTCAGCGTTCCTCCTTCCATGAACTAAACCTGCTCCCTTAACTGTTCTACATTTAATCCAAAAACTCATTCTTTTATGGCCAACGATCAATTTACCGTTCTGTACACATCTTCGCTATACTATACCAAATTTATTCTTCCTTTCACCTAATCAGAATTAATCCAGTCTTAAAGGATTACATTGTACATTTATCGCATCATTCTCATTCCTTGCACTGGCCAGGTTCCACACTACATACACATGCTTAATAGATTCATTAGGTTGACAGCAGTAATGGCAGAAGTGCCCTGAACTTCTGTGATCCACTTCTGACTACCACCTGCTTTATATTATGCTCTAATAATATCAAGGTAAAACTTCAAAAACCTTACCAGTTTTACCTTTTTCTGATACACTTACTCGACAGAGTGCTCATCTATCTCTTACACTTTTCATACAAATTTGTTAACCTCTTATCCAACTAGTACTAAAAGATTGAATTGCATTTGATTCTACCTGCCTCCCTCCAAACTCAACATAACTTTTCTGGGAGCGATTCCACACTAAAAGCACTCATTTGGATCTTTAACGTTTATTCGCAGACTTTCTTTCCATCAAATTCTTTAACTTAAGCAGATTGTTTCATAAGCAAGTATTAAAATCATTATCATCTCTTCCAGACAACGTGTAAAGAACTTGCTGGACAATGCTAAGACAAATGAAAAATGGACAAGGGAAAACCTTGATGTACTTCTACTGTAACTTTAAAATAATGTCAATAAATGTAACAGAAACTGAATTATTTCACTGTTCACTTTTTCTTTTTAATTGTAAGGTATTTTAATCCAATGAATATTTATGCATAAATGTTGTAATCAACATGTAACTACAAATAATTCTGCGATATTTGTTGTGATCTGCCTGGCCAGACAAGCTAGCGCTGCAAGGTTGATCTATTAATTAAAAAATTAGAATAAAGAACGTTATTTTTAAACTGGCTATTTGCAGTTTTTATAGACTTCAGCGATTTGTTACAAGTGCTTTTATGACCTTATTGCTTAGATTTACGGTTAGGGGTCAAATAATTTGTTTAACTGTCCTAAAAAATTTTAAATTGCCTGAAAATTAGAACTGATCCCAAACTAAATTCTAAATAATTTAAACTTGTTTAAAAATTTTAGTGAATTCACACAAGTTTCAGCAAGTTAAAAGTATGCAGGTCGATAGATAAATTCTATTGGGTTTGTTTTAACAATTTCAACTATTCTGCATAGAAGTGTTTAGGATTTGAGATTTTTTGGTAAA
The DNA here is from genome assembly GCF_053919585.1 of Euprymna scolopes. Classification (NCBI taxonomy): domain Eukaryota; kingdom Metazoa; phylum Mollusca; class Cephalopoda; order Sepiida; family Sepiolidae; genus Euprymna; species Euprymna scolopes. Next base: position 814,639 of record NC_136523.1, read on the forward strand.
TCTGTACTCTTGTATGCTAATAGTACGGGTTCGAGCCTGCCTGCCTACTACTTTTTTTTGTTCAACACACCTCCAAACACCCGGGAAACTAGGCTAGTCTATAAAACTATGTGCATATGTATTTTTTTTTCAAATGTTATCTTATAGACGAAAGCTCTCAAAGTGATGCTAGGGGGCTCAAATGATTACATTTTTTTTTTTTTGTGAGTTGGTTTTATGGTTTTTTAGCCAATTAAAATAGTTACAGAGTGAAAATATAAGGAATCAAAACTTGTGAAGCATGAATCGACTAAAACTGCTTTTATATGCATGTGAAAATCGTTATCCATTTTGTACATTCATCTTCATTTTGAATTCATATCCAACCCAGTGGTGACGTCACAGTGGTAACGTCACAAGCTTCATGGATATTTTTTGCTTTCGGTTTTAGTTGATGGCACTCAAGCCATAATTTTGCGCTTAAAACCACGTCTACATAGGGTACAATATCATGACATCATGGGTAGAGAATTGACTAATCCTATATACGAAATCCAGATAAATTAAACTTTATGCATATTTTAAGACCAGACAATGCTGGGTGCCAATAGAGTTTTGGAATGGAAGCTGAATCGATTTTATATTTTTAAATCTTTACTACAAATTGGGTACAATATAATCTCTACTTTACAGAAATTCTGACTAAATGGGAAATAATTCCTAAAAATATTGTTAGATCACGAAAACCTATTCATTTCCTCATGAGAGAAACAAGGACAGAACTTTAACGCCATTTATTCTCGGCTCAAAGAATTCCTGCAACTCAAATAGGAATTGCTGCAAATGATCGATCATGAAATGTTTCAAGATTTTGCTTTGAAAGCTTAAAGAGTCCTTGTAAGTTGATTGGACATACATCTACAGTTTTTGGGGTTTTTTTTTTTTATTTAAAAAGGTGTTATTTCAAAGGCTTGTTTCGACTAAAGCGTTTCCTTTTTTCACCTTTTCCTCTTACACATGTGAGCCTGGCTATTGCGGTTAACATTTTTGGGCATTCACACAGGTATGCGCTATTTGCATTTTTTTTAGGGAGTTGTTTAATTTGTTTTTGTCTTATGGCTCATACAGGTAATAACTATTAAATTTTGTCTATTTTTAACGCGAATAGGTCACAAAGCATAAATTGTTTTTGCCTCATTTTCCAGTTGTATTTTCTTTTAGGTAGGTATATATATATATATATATATATATATATATAACGTCTGAACAATATTTCATTCGAATTTCTAAAAAATTTGTTTCTGGTGTCTAAAATTAAAAGATTTAGATTTTTTCATTCTATTTATATTGTTTATAATATAAACAAATAATATATATATATATATATATATACAGTTTAAAACGTGGTGATGCCTGTGTAAAACAAAAAAAATAAATAATTGCTTATTAGTCTCTGTTTATATTGCTTTTTTTCTGCTTATTTTAAACTCACTTTCTGAAATACCGTTTACATGGTAACATACTGGTGACTATAGGAATTTAGTTCCTATAGTTATTTTGCCACTTAAACTCCAGTCTTGCCAACAAACATACCATACCCTGAAACATACCCTACTAGACAGATTAGTACACATAGGCAGACTAACACTGCAACCACAAAATTTTGTTCATTCATAGTGTTTGCACATGGGAAACCTGACAGTAATATCAAAGTTAAATTTTGGGCAAATTTTTTTTTTTTTTTTTTTTTTTTTACAGCCCCCCCCCCCCACAAAATGGGTGTCTCTTCCTAAAGCTGTTGTAAACATAGGGAGGTTGGGGGGGTTCATTCTGAAAGCCATTCTTAACATGGGGTTGGGGGATTGGGCAACAACAGCTGTACTTGAATTTTATATGGGGGAGGGGGGCTACCAGCAGGCAACAGGTCCTGCTAATTGATATATATATATATATATATATATATATATCAAAGTTTTTTTATAAATTCTTACCCCCTTAAAAAAGGTGCAAATTTTACAGACCTATTTTCGTAACATGGGGGAGAGTAGAACACCTAAAAAGTTCCCACATATTTAACAAAAACTGCTTTTAAAATATAAGTTGATTTAAAATTGAATACGTATAAAAAAAATTAAAAATCTGACTATTAGTTGATTTTTGCTAGATATTTTAAACACTGGTGCGTTTACGGCTTCAATATGATCACTACATAAGAATGTTTTCAAGCATCGATAATGTAAACACTATTTTCGTCTCGTATTTTCATACACTAAAAAAATGTAAAGTTTATTTGCCTCCTTTTTTAAATGGTATGAAAGAAATATTAAATGAAAGTCACATCGTGTTACATAGGGGTAAATCTGTCTTGCATTGGATATATATACACACACACACACACACACACGGGCGTGGGTCAGAGGCTACTAAGGAGTGAGAGAAAGTTGTAAGTTTTGCTTTCAATTCTAGCTGTTGGCACCCAAGTGATATATTTTAGTTTAGTTTTTTTAGAAACATATTTAGGGGGTAAACTATCGAGTTAGGATGTTAAAAAAATTAATATATACACACCAATTTTAGCCTCAGATGAAGGCTTTGAGTTATTAATGAATTCAGAAAATCGCCATGCAATATGGAGAAGCCCAGATAACAATTTGGCCCATCCTTACATTGTCTTCACAGTTGACTTGTCCTTGCTAGAAAATATTTAGTTTCAATGGTAATTTCTTAGGACTTTAAAAAAGTCGTTTAATTACGAAATTAATCAATGCATTTCGATTAATGTGATCAAATCGGACATTTTAATCTTTAAAACAATTACTTTTCCTCTCCAAAATTGAAAGAAATTTTAACACTTTCGAAACGAAAGTTACTCCATTATTTAGTATTAAGCTTAAAAATACTTATGTGCATACTCTTCACGGAATGAAGACGTCATATTCCGAAAATTACGTTTTTTTTTTTTTTTTTTTTTTTTTTTTTTAAAGAAAATCAAATTTTATGACCAAGCAAGACTGATCTTTGGTTGGCCACATTTTGGATCCAGCATAAGGGGGAGACAACTAAATTCGAACTATCGAGATTAAAATCAGTCTTATAATTGATACATTAGTGTTAAAATAGTAAAAATGTTTTTATTAGTTAAAAAAAAATCAATTTACGTAATTTTTCGAATATGATATCTTCGTTCCATAACGAGTATGTACATCATAAAAGTTTGTATTTCTAAACAAGCACCATAATTCTTAGAAAATTCTGTATTAAAACATTAAATTAAATCATTTCATTAAATAAAAACTTTACCATAACTAAATCAGTTAATTCTTACGTACATGATTCACTCCTAAACTAATTAGCTGACCATTATGAAATTTGCAACGGCTACATGTAAGGAATATAAGGAATCCAATTGTGGATTTTATTTAATTTTATGCAAAGAGAACAAATAGGGAAGGTGAAAAGGCAAATATTTCTGATTTCTGCGAAATTAGATAGACATCAATCAATATTTCAAATTTCATTTTCTTTGTAGTATTTTAATTCCCAAACGTCCTTAAGCCCTAAATTTCAATTTTTTTAGAACAAAAAATGTAATGAACTTTGATCAAAATTAGAATTCTAAACACAAGGTTTAGTATGTACTGTTTGGATCCTTCAGACTACTGTTCTCGTCTTGAGTGCCATTTTCACAAGGGTTCCGTTCGAAATTCCGTCCACATTCGTGTTCGACAAGATACATCTTAAGGTTGGAAGCTACAGCGACTGAAATATGAAAATGACACTCCAGATGAGAACAGTAGACCAAGAAACCAAATATGAATAATCAATCATTATCTCAAAAATCCAGAAAAGTAAGGTTTAGTATGGTTACATGTTGATCTTAGTCTTCGTAATCGGATATAAAAGTGGTGCAAACTGTTTTAGTTTCATGTTTTTAGTAATGCAACTCAAGGAAGAGTTAACGGATTTGTCAGGTGGACGGTATGACAAACCTCGATTGGTGACGATGGTTGAAACTAGGTATTGTTCAAAAAAAAAAAAAAAAAAAAAAAAAAATTATTAAGATTCCAAAGCAATACCCGGCAGTTAAAATTTTTAATCAAATGCAATTAATAGATTAAATTTCAGAAAAAAAAAAAAAAAAACGCAAAGAAAATATCTTGTTGGGTTTATTATTTTAATTGAGGTCATTTGTAAGGCTTGGTTATTTGTTCAAAACTGGTTGGTTCAGTTCGACGAAGGTGTGTGCTGAAAACCAAGGTGAAGGTTATAGCGTCATTCAGCTTTTTTCCGACCACGTGATTCGATTAGAATGAGGATCGGAGATAGAAAGAAATGATATTTAAAGAGAGTAGTTTAATTTAGTACACAAAAACAAAGCATTTGTTTCATATACAAAAAAAAAATACATACACAACAATTTCTAATTCTCAGTTTAATCGTAGCAGAGATAGTAGTAAAAAATCTCAACCCATCTCACCTGTTTTCGCCCACACTTTCGATAAAACTGAGCGTTCGTCTTAAATTTATTTTCAAATGATATTGTATTTTACACAATTTTGTTTGAAAATGCCGCTCGAATAAGTTAAAGGCAAAGTATAGTTTTATTTCCGAACAAAAGTAGATTAAAAATTCCAAAAATACAATTCTATATAAATAAAAAATAGTCTACCTATTCGACGTTGCCCGGGAATCTTTCATTTTGCTCCGATCATTTTTCCAACTACTAATAACACTTAAATAGTCGACTTGTTTATGAAGACACTAAAATGCATTATGATGGCGATTAAATGTTTTGCTTGTGCTGTATAATTAGTGAAAAAAATGACGGGAAAAATAACTTAAGAAAATTTCAAACGTTACAGAGCTACAAACATTGTAAGATTTATGAAAATTGTTATTTTTACTTAGCCAAACACGAGCAAAAAATATTTTAGGTGGTTAATTTCAGGCTTAAAACTCCGGCTGGCAACCACTTCTCTTTCAAGTGATGGTGACGACCACGTAAAAAAATACGTAGAACGACACTCAAGAACTAATCACAATGGAGATTAGAAAAGGTTTCAATATTGCGTTTAAAATTCTAATACAATGACCTGTTTCAAATTGGGAAGTCGTTTTTTGGTGACAGGTGTCATTATTGGCTCAATAGTATATATAGAGATCGTTGAAATATCTCGCCTAAACGCTAGATAACATTGTTTTTTTTGTTTGTTTTGTTAATTAGTATTAATTGATAAAAAAAATTTTTTGACAAATTTTTATTCAAATGCGTCCATTTCCCCCATCATTGTTTTAACAGTGTCGCTCTCATTTTAAATTCGTTAAAATGCGTAAAATGATAAAAAAATTTGTGTGTGTGTGTGTGTGTGTGTGTGTGTGTGTGTGTGTGTGTGTATATATATATATATATATATATATATATAAACACCGAAAAGGTAAATTTAAATTTAATTTTAGGAAAAGTAAAATTCAAAGTAAACACAATTACTGAAACTAGGTGAGGTAGGTATAGTTTACTTCAAATGAACACATCCATTTGTTGTGCTTACGTGAATAAGACTTGAAAATATTTAAAATGTCAAATTAAAACTTTCATTTTCATCAAATTGAAAAAAATGTAATAACGTGTTGCTATGGTCACATCAAAACAAAGTTCAGATAGAAAATATTGAATTTAAAATTAATTCTTGCTACAAAATCTTTTCGCGATATGAGGCCGAAAAATAACCAAGTTTTCACCTTGACGAAGCAAAGACTAATTTACTTAGGACTTGCCAATTTGAAAGATTTTGGTGTAATTTAAATTTTCATTTTTTTTTTCTCGCAATGAAAATAATCTCGATAAAGGAAAAATTTGAATTCTTACGAAAAACAGTGAAATTTAATCACTCGCAAGCACTTATTTGAAACGAAAGAAATCGGAAAAATTACGTTTTTACGGATAAAAAAAGATACTAAAAAGACATTTGATTTGACTGTTGGATTACTCAGATTTAGTTTTTTGCTTGTTTTATTTTGTTTAGACCTAGACAATTTTAATTGTCTTAGATTTTTATTTTCCGAGAAAATTTTTCATCCGAAAGTTTGGAAAATTTCAATAGTTAAAAATAAAATATAATCGCTAGTGGCGATGTCGACTTTTTTTTTTTTTGAACAAACAAAAATAAAAGCAGAAACATCTATTGATAAAGGTTTTAAAGAGAAAGTAGTCGTTATTCAGAAAGATAAATGAAAATGTCAAATTTATAGACAAAAAAAAAAAAAAAAAAAAAAAAAAAAAAAAAAAAAGGTAAGCCTTGTCGAGAGCGCTGTAGGGGTTGTTTTGAAAATGGAACGGATTTTTTTTTTTTTTTTTTTTTTTTTTTTTTTTAATTGCGAGTGCGCCAATACAACCGAAAGAATAAAATTCAACAATGGTATTTTTATAAATTTAAATAAATAAATAAATTTAAAAAATTATATATATATATATATATATATATATATATATATATATATATATATATATATACACACAATTTTATTAACGACATTAAATAATTTGTAAACGAAAAAGTTAATTTGTAAAATTTTTGGTATATTTTTAAACTCCAACTCCTGAAATGTCGACTATAATTGTCAGCAAACTCGAAAATCTGAGAACTTCTTTCGGAATAAACCCCCAGGTTAAGAATGGCTTTCGGAATAAACACCAAACCTCGTCAGCATACCCAAAAACCTATACAAGTTGACATTTCAAATGTGAACAGCGAGTTTTCGATTTTGTTAGTGCATGCACAATTAAAACGGAACGAAATTTAAATTTCCGTTCTATTGAGAAAAAAAAAAAAATCGGTACAAATATAGAATTTAAAAGCCAATACTTAATTTTACCTAGAACATTGTAATAAACGCCAATTGTGTGCAAAATATTCGAACGGTATCTAACATTGAAACATTTAAATTCTAATATTTCTTTAACAAAATAAAAGATGTAGATGGGGGGGGCAATCTTGATAGTGGTCTGGCGGTCGAAAAATACACCATACCTTTTTATCCTTTAAGAAAAAGGATAATTTAAACGTAGTATTTATTTAGACAATTTAATTCTAGCCAGTATTTACTTCCTATCTGCCGATTTCAGTTCTTTAATAGGGGATAATTGCGTCGACACTTTATGTGATTAGTAATAGTCACCCCACCCAACCCAAAAAAAGGAGAAGGAAATGCCTGACAAGATGGGTTCCGGAGACCGAACAGATACTATACTGATTCTAGCCAAAGGCCGAATCTGCTCCACAAGTTTTTAATGCGAGGAAAATCCAGCCTCTTAATCTGCTTTATAAAATTGCCTCAAGAGTGTCCTCCTCGGGATGACAGCCGAATTTCGAATTATTTAGAAATAAAATTTAAACCAATTAATTTACAAGTTAGGCACAAGGTCATAAAACTGGTAATGATTGGAGGAGCACCGTTGGCCACCCCGTCTTTTAATTATATTCAGACACATTCGGTCAACAAGAATCGTTCTTTCCACTTCAGCAATTGCCAAAACACCACATCTATCAACCAAGGGTTGAAAAGTCAATTTCAGAATATTTTCCGTTGAATGTTACTTTGTGATATTTTCCTCCTCGCATCTATTCCCTTCGTTCGCCATCCTCTAAAGCAATACCCCCTCCATTGGAAAGATGCAATGTAGTACTTAATCGTTCGTCATGATACCATCCTCCCAGGAATTTCCTCCTCCATTAGAAGCAGGTTAGGTGCTGTAGCAACAAAGGTTTCATTACGCCATGCATTAAACAACTTTTACGGCTGTTAACTATTCTTTCGCCTCCAAAAATACTGTAGAAAATTAGTTTCATGAAAAATGATGCGTGAATAAAAACTCCAATGCACTTTCATCCTAGATCAGTTTTGTTTTGTTTTTATGTTTTGGTTACTTCTCCCACTCGTATTGCAAATACGTAACAAAATACTGAAAATTATTTTGTTCAAATTTTTGTGTTCGCTGGAAATGTCCAGGTTTCATCTACCTGATTATCTTGGATTTAGAACATTTTTCTCTTAAACCCAAGATAAGCAGATAGAAACCTGGGTATTTTATGCGAACACAGCTATTATAAAAAACCTAGACACCTCTAAAGCATGTGGACCAGATCTCATCCCGGCTGTGCTATTAAAAAAATGCTTTGCCGAGGTTGCTCCAGTTCTGTCTAAACTTTACAATAAATGCCTTAACGAATCTTGTTTTCCCGACTGCTGGAAAACCGCCTCTGTGGTACCAGTCTTCAAGAATTCTGGTGAAAGAACTGACCCACTAAATTATCGCCCCATTAGCCTCCTCCCGCTTTTCGCCAAAATATTTGAGTCCTTAGTTAATCAAGTCCTAGTCCAGCACCTAACAGCTGCTAAACTCCTGACTGACAAACAATATGGATTCAGGCAAGCCCGTTCAACAGCAGATATCTTAACTGTAGTTTCTGAACGTATATACCGTTCATTGGATAAAACAGGGGAGGGTAGAGCGGTGGCCCTTGATATATCTAAGGCTTTTGACAGGGTATGGCACGATGGTCTTCTAAGGAAAATTAGATCATATGGTATCACTGGAAGAATTCATAACGTAATTAAATCCTTCTTAAGTAATAGAAAAATCAAAGTTGTCCTCGACGGACATACATCCAAACAATATGACAAATGCGGGAGTGCCTCAGGGGTCTATCCTTGGACCTCTATTGTTCCTGATATTCATAAACGACCTCCCTGATAATATTGTTTCGGAGATGGGTATATTTGCCGATGACACCACTCTATAACAGATATGAGGGGAAAACAAATGAACACATATCCAAGAAAATGGCAGAAACACTAGAGGATGACCTCCAATCCGTAGTGGAATGGGGACAAAAATGGTTGGTCTCATTCAATGCTGCTAAGACTAAGCTTGTTTCCTTCAATAACTACAAGAAACCTTCTCTACCACCAATAGCAATGGCCAAGAACACATTGCCTGAAAGTACTTCTTTTAAACTCCTCGGCCTAACGTTTACAGGGAATATGAACTGGAATAGATACATTGAGAGCATTGCCAAGGCTGCTGCAAGGAAGGTTGGCTCCCTCTACCGTGCTAGAAAACTACTTACGCCTGCCAGTATCCTATACCTCTATAAGGCAACCATTCGCCCATGTATGGAGTACTGTTGTCACATCTGGGCTGGTGCATCTGCTGCTTGTCTCTCGCTCCTGGACAGGGTTCAAAAAAGAGTCGCCAACCTGATAGGTCCTGAACCGTCATCTAGGCTTCAACCTCTGTCCCATCGACGAGATGTTGCATCCCTCTGCCTGTTCTACAAATACTTTAATGGTGAATGCTCTGACGAACTGCAAAACCTTGTACCTCCCCGACGTAACTACCCCCGACAAACCCGACAAGCTACTAAGTCTCATCCCTTTACAGTGGAGATCCCTAGGTGCAAGAAAGCCTTTTACTCCAATAGTTTCTTCCCCAGAACTGCGGGTCTTTGAAACTCCCTTCCGGGATTCTGCTTTCCCAACTGCAATGATATGCAGAAGTTCAAGTGTAATGTTAACAAACATCTTTCTACTCTTCTCCCTTCATAATGACCCCGCTAATTAAGTCCCTAATAGTAGCCCCCTGCTTCAAAGTGGCACTGTGCCTTGTTTGGGGTGAAAATTGAATAAAAAAAAACATTTAATTCTTGTTACGCCTCACTGATGCTTTTTCTAATACGTGATGTAAAATTGAAAGAAACCAAATAAGTGTTCAATAATCAGTTCTAATGCATTTTATTTTTTAATACATTAAAGTGTCGTCTGTTCATAACTAAAAAACATTATCTGGTGTTCCGGGATTTTAAAGTATGTAACTTTCTTATATTTCAATTATCACTTAGTATAGTAAATCGTTTCTTATACAAAAAGGTTCATGAAACTGAAATCATTTCCTGTAAAAACTTTCAATTTTACCCATATAAACTAGAGAAATGCACAATTAATGTGTAAACAGTTTAATCGTGTAAGAATCAAGATGGATGCCATCAGTAATTTCGTAAGCATGAAACAGCCTTGACCCTGCGATCAAAACCAAGATCGTGTGAAACGGAACGAACGAGGCAAAGCTGGCTAGTCGGAACATGACAAACTTATACTTTTGTAGAATAAATGCAAGAAAAAAAAAAAATGATAAAAAGTTTAAATTAAGTTAAAATGACAATTCATGTAGAATGCAGGCGATGCAACAAAGGATTTCGAATATATGCACATTCACTCTCCACAAATTCAGATAAGAACTAAATAAAAATTGCTTAAGTTATTTAAATTTGTCATGTTTTTTCTTGCATTTATTCTACAAATGTAAAAATACGTTTTGTCATATTCCTACCAGTCAGCTTTGACTCATTCGTTCAGTTTCATTCGCAAGGTCAAGGCTGCTTTAGTGCTTCATGCTTACGAAATTGCTGTGGCATCCATCTTGATTCTTACAAGAAAAATGTTTATACATTTTAATTGTGAATTAATGTAGTTTACTCATAAACTACATTTTTTAATCGAAATGACTCCTGTAATGATGTTTAACATTTTGAATGCCTTATCACCCGCGAACATTTAGCAACTTAACTATAATTACCTATTATTCTTATACATAAGAGTAAATAAATCATAACATTTAGTAAGATTTCACTTTAGGCGATAATTTTACAAACTTGCCAGTCAGACTAAGGGTCAGTGTTAAGTATCAAAAGAAATTGGTTAATTGTCCTATAACTACCTGATAATCATTTTGCGTTAAACTTTTACACAAAACTGATCCCCCACTATTAATGAAGTTTAGTTTTTTCAGTCAATTTTTCTATCTTAACACGTAATCGCAGAGAGAGCAGAATATCATTATGTGATGGGAAACCTTTTTAATTATTCAAACAAAAAATTGAGCGTCCTCACCGCTTCCGGTAACAGGCTTGCACAAAACTTCGAGGGACTTGAGCTGACTGTAACCAAAATTTTCATTCAAAATGAGGAAACGTTAGTTTTGTTTTAATATAGTAAGGAAATCGCTCAAAAAAACATTGACAATTGTTAATAGATGTTCTACTTGTTTTCAGGTCTTTTTTTTTTTTTTTTTTTTTTTTACAGTTCTGTAATTTTATCAAAAAGAACGTTCAAAGTTTACAAAAACTTACGCTTTTATGTATAACATTTTAACAAAGTAAAATTAATGAGGGGTGATATGCGTTGGAGAAATACTAGAATGTGATGGATGTGTAATGAGGTTTAAAGACAGGCTTATATTTGAAAAGCTCATAGTAAGATTAAATCAAGACAGTTTAAATAGAGAGCTAGCTATTAAGTGTAGAACAGTTACGGTAGCAGGGTCAGTTAGCAGGGGAAGGTCAAGGAAAACGAGAGATAGTGATAAGCATGGATTTAAGATACGGATACTAAAGATCTAACCATTGTGAGAGCTGTGTAAAACTTCCGATTAAAAGATTCAGCCCTTTAAAAAACAAGTACTTTTTATGCTTGCCACCAACGAGAGGAGGAAAGGAAACGGACAGAGACACACACAAGGATACGGGGACACACAAGGAAAGGGACAGACACACACACACACAAGAAAAGGGGCAGACAGACACACACAAGGAAAGGGGCACACACACACACAAGGAAAGGGACACACACACACACACACAAGGAAAGGGACACACAAGGAAAGGGGCAGACAGACACACACAAGGAAAGGGACAGACCAAAAAAATACCGTAGTTTTAATATATGAATTATTTTTTTATAATAGCGCGGAATGGTTTAAAACGTCCTTTCCTCTTTAGAAGTATATTCGCCAGTATAAACATTTGATGGTGGTTTGGTGTAGAATAAGGAAATAACTTACCGTTTGAGGTCGCCTAGAACGTCCTTGGCCACTCGAAGATCTTTTAGTTCCCATGGAAACTGAAGATGAAGCGACCTTTGAACACTTGGGATCCATTTTTTGCGGGGTTTGGTAAAAGGACGAGATTATTAAACTATTAATAAAATAGCGCTCTTTTTTTTCTCTCTCTCTCTCTCTCTTTCTCTGATGACCAGGTCAAACAGTAGTATAAATTATAGTATCGGTGGCAACTAGCGGGTAGTGTAATTAAAATGTAATCCAATCCAGAATAATTTTTATCTTTGATTTCTTTTCGCTTTATTCTAGTGGGGACATCACACTTAACGTCCCCACTTTTAATAAAGCTTTAAATTTATAAAAAGGTGTATATTTACAGAAATTCGTATTTTGCGTATTTTTTAGTAGTAAAATTGATTGTGGATTGATGAGTTTGGGGGCTTGGCTTTTTTGTTTCGTTTTTTCCACTCCGATCAGAGCTTCCAGAAAAGATCGTGTAAGACCATGTAAAACCAATGGGCACTCATCGTGAATAATATTGTGAATAACAAATAGTAAAAATAAAAGATAAAAGACGCGAGAGAAAGAGGCCTCTTGATGAGCGAAAGCCCGAAACGACTGGGGGGAAAGGAAGAGGACAAAACTATATTGGTGCGACAACGAACGAAGTAGTTTTCATTACAACGATGATGTCGATTCCACTCTTACTCGCTCTCGATATCTTAATTTCTTAATCGTGGGAGGGGGGGGTATAGATATATATATAGAGAGAGGGGGGGGACATAGATAACTATAGAAAGATAAATTTCATAATTAAATAATACTTTTCATTCTAACAATTAGTGTGGAAGATGATTGTCAGTCATAGTATTCGAACCTCGTACATTGATCACCTTAACTCCTTTTCCGACACAATCCCTCATATATTTTTGGTCTAGATCAAGGTGTAGTATATTCTTAAACGCGTGACCTGTCACAAAAAAAAAAAAGAAAAAGAAAAAACTGCACTGTCGCAATATTTCTGTATCAATCCAAAGTGCCCCTTTTAAGAGATCTAGGTTTTTTTTCAACATTAAAACGGATAGTGTGTCTAACTGCCCTCGTGGTGAAGTAAATATGAACCCCGTTAAGGTGCCTGCTGCGCCGGATAGTCTACAATGAAATAATAGTCCGAAATCCGAGCCGCGTCTCTCCTAAACAGACCTTGTTCAGTGGCGACGAAGTTATGGACGATTGGAAACAATTCAGGGACGACTGGCATTATTTCGGATTTTTCATTCTCCCAGCCTGCCATAGTGTGGGAAGGGCGTTTGGGTTCATACCTTTCCGAGGTTATTAGTGATAATGAGCCGTCGTTGCCTTAGATATAACACGAACTTACTTCACCGACGCCCCGCCCTGCTCCACATGCTTGGAAATATAAAAAAAATCTTAAATTTTCTATATTTAACAGTGGGCGATAGAAATTGAGAGAACGGAATATAAAGACGAAAAAAAAAAGGGGGGGTAAATGACCTCACCTATGTAAAGGTAGAAAAGAATACCCATGGGAGAGGGAAAAATGTGGGTGGAGGGCGTTTACACAAGGCAAAAAAAAAAAAAAAAAGTGTATTTATTGCATATACACAGCAATTTTTTTTTTTTTTTTTTTTACACGTAATCAAACAAGGCCAAATTACAGATTAACACAGCTAAATCACACCCAGATGCACACTTGGGGAAAAAATTCTACTTTTTTTAGGCGATTAAGTATGAGTATTCTTAAAAGTTTCGACTTAGTGGGTGAATTAATGAATGGGTGATAAATTAAAGGCGGACTTGAACGATAATTATCCTCCTCCCCGTACATGTGTCCAATAATCAACCGAAAAAAAAAAAAAAAAAAAAAAAAAAAATTGCAAAAAACCGAAAGCCGCTTTTAACATGAGGTTGGGGTCCAAATTAAACTTAAAATTCTCTTCCATTCTAAAAAAAATTATTTTTAAATAAAAATTATGGCAGTTAGCCAAATTTTTCTACCATTAACCCAAAGTCCGATTGGCAAATATGAAGGAAAAAAAAAAAAAAAAACCGCACATATTAAATTTTATCTTCCAATAGCAAAAGAATTATTAACTGCCTTAAAACGCTAGAATGACCTGGAAATACAGAGAAAATCACTAATTTATATTCAAATTAGATCCTCACTTCACTAAATTAAAAACTTTTATTATACAAAGTTTTCCAATGTGTATTGTATACCTAAGAAAAAAAAACGCAGGTATACACATACGTCCCAGAGACACTGTAACCCAATGTTTATTTTCGAAAGACGACAGAAAGGGAAACTGATTTTAAACGCAATTGTTTAAATAGCAGCAGAAGCAATAGTTTTCAATGTTAGTAAATGGAGGGGGGGGGGCACTTTGAAGGAACTCACCACGTTAGTGAACTGTTTGTCTTTAAGGGAGGTATATTTTAAAATCAAACCCGATTATCGAATTACGAACATAGCATTTCAGTTAATCAAAAAATGTTTAATTAAAATAAACCACCCGATTACAATCTATTAAGCGTCAATTTTTCTTTAAAATTAACTGCGTATACAGTAGCTGTACACACAAGGATAGTTGCGAGTACAACAGCGCGTACTTTTTCCGATTATTGACCGATTGTTCCTAATTTACTTGCCTCCCCTCTAGAGCACAGTTAGACACAAGATGGGTTATTTTTAATGTGGGAAAATCCAGCTTAAAAATAAAGTTTTAAAAAAAAGGCACTCTGAATAGGAACAAAAATAAAAATTGTCTCGGTCATGAACGATTTCTCTTCCGCTGACTGAGGATAGAAAAGGTGAAGTGTAGCATCAGAACAGATACTACACTGGTCTTGACCCCAAGACCAAATTGTATTTCGTTTTAAGTTAAAAAATAAAAATCTTTTTGATGTTTATTCGACAAAACATTTTGAAGAGTAGCTTTTGATGAATTACAAATACGATTTAAAACTAATCTTGGAGTTTCAGGACTGTAGTAGTCATAAGGGTAAAAGATCAGTCAATATATTCAGAGTGTGAAGATGCGTGTATAAGTAATGAGTAGCATGATATCGTTGATTCATCTTCATGTTGAGAGTTTGCCCGACTCTTGATACAATCTGGAATGTTTAAGATGAAAATGCTGATATGCAAGTCATCAAGTCCAAAACGAGTTTTGCAACTTGCCTTCCCTTGGCTCAAAGACAGGTTGGTGAAAACCTATTTCGTTGGCCCGTTCTTATAGGAGTTTCTAAGTTCAGGTCAGTTTACTATTTTCAGACCTGTTACTTTCTAGGGTTTGGAACAATTTTCATTGGTTGAAAATAATCGAGTTCATATTACTGGGAAAACTTATTTGGAAGTGACAAAAACAAAAAAGTGGAACTAAACGAAGCAGAGATAGATAAGGCCATTTGCTTTTTAAGAAACATTTTGCGATTCAATTGCCACAATTACAGCCACCCTGCACATTATTTTAATGTTAATTTTAAAACATTGCAAGTTTTGAATGGATCAAAAATATAGTAAAAATTTTAAGTGTTTGAGCTGCTTATACCCATTCATAAAATTGAGGTTACACATGGTTTTCTCCGAATTCGCTGTCATTGTTCATTTCAAATATTCATTATTTAACTGAAAATCATTAACTTTTAGTGAATTTGGTCCTTAATATGTGTTCACCTAGTAACTATAGAATCTGTAAAAGATTAATGACTGTAAAAGATTAATCAACATGGATGAATTCTCTTTTCAAGGATGTAACGGGGGGGATTGACACCAAATTAGCAGACAAACTGAATCCATGGTCACAAAATCAGCAACGTGCATTACCCATCGCTACTGAGAATCCATGTTGGGTTTTCTCAAAGGTTGTATTAAATGCTATTATGTTAGTATGCGTTATTGCTGGTAGAAATGCACGATTTGAGTGACGTTTTTTTCTTTTTTTTTTAAAGTATTCCGATACACGATGGAAAGGTTCACAAACTAAAACAGATCGAGAACCACTGGGCTAGATTTCGTTTATTAGTTTCTAATTCTTTTAGGAATCAGGCTCTTACAGGAGGGACCACATGTTTACTGGAGTACATAGATGTATTCTACAGACGACAGGCCTGCAATGGGAAAAATATTTACCTAGAAGAAAGACTCAAAGAAATCGGTTAGATAATTGAAATCAAGTTTTCTTGGATATGTTACATGCTGAGATGTTGAGCCACTTGAGTAGCCAAAAATTAATGCAGACTCCAGATAACCCTAACCCACCTCAGGTAAGTAGATTTTTATTCCCAGTGATAAAACTACCACGCATTTTTCAAATAGGTTGGCTACACCAAATGATACCAATATCATAAATAAAAGTCTTTCAAGATGTTGACCATCTTACCGTTTATTTCTTTATATTGAAATGCTCAATTCTTGACAGCACATGTTTCATAGCACAGAATCATTCATGTAATTTTTTTAAAATTGATTCCGCCCTTTGAATTTTTCTTCTGAGTTAACGTAACAAGAAAAACAAATGCAACTTCTCTTCAGATTTTTTTAGATCTTGTAATCCGGTCAATATTTCTTTGTTTTAATGTTGAAAAGTTCTTTTGCTTTTGAGGAGTTAAGGGTAGAATAAATTGCACGATTCTGTGCTCCGAAAAAGGTCAAGAATTGAGCATTTCAATATGCATTCATTTATTTATATATGCTCTGTAGTTACATTGAGTTCCATACATTAAGGGATTGGAGTGTGAAATAATTGAATAAACCCATTTCCACACACACACAATTTGGTTGGGAGATGCAAGTTTTTCAGGTGTCATTAGAACCATAAATTAAAAGGTTTAAAACTTGAAGTGTGATCTTGGAAGAAACTCCTTTCCATAAGTTGTGATGGATTTTGACCTTAGATAGTGTCAAACTTCATTCGGATGAAGTTTACAAGATGATCATGACCTGCGCAAAGGGAGGCAACTGTGGTCTTGTGGTTAACGACGCTGACAACTTGGGTGTCCAGAGTTCAAATCCAGTATGTTCCACAAAAATTACAAGTTTTGTACAGGTATTTAAAACTGTTGTAGACCCTTAAAGATTTCGTTTGCTATTATACAAACTATGAGATGACTGATATATTTATGATTTCAGGTTCAAATGAGCAGGTACAACAGGAATTGGAATACACTAAAACCCCGATCGTCACAGCTGGTGAATTTAAAAAATGCAATCTGGACGTGAAGACACTAGAAGAATGATATGCAATAAAATTGTTTTAAATTTAGGTAAAAATGCCACAAGCATATGGAATGCTTCAGACTGCTTTTGGACCATCTTGCATGAAACAATCATCAGTTTTTGAGTGACAGATTCAAGGAAAGTAGGGAGTCTGAGGGATGATATGTGAGAGGAGTAAGGAAGATGCCAAAGTTGATTGGCCAAATATAGAATTTCATGGATAAGGACAGTCATGTGTCTAGAGATAAGTGCACAGTTTTATGTCAGTGTAGAAATTGTAAACAATTATTCATGAGGAACTTAAGATGCGGAAGATTTGCACAAATGCATCAGTCCACAACTCCATCTTTGTCACAGACTATTTAACCAAGATGGGCATCAAGACAGTTCCTTACCCACCCTGTAGTACAGACCTTACTCCCTGCGACTTGATTCTTGCCTAAGCTCAAGGAAAACCTTAGAGGCTGTTGTTATGAGAATTGAGGAGATGAAAGAGACTGACGAGCGTCATTGGCACTCACACAAGACTTCTATGGGCCCTTCCAGAAGTTGTCGGAACAATTGCCTTGCAGCTGGAGGAGATTACTTTATAGGGGACTAAAGTGTCATGTATGTACTATCGATCCGAGTGTCATGTATGTACTATCGATCCGAGTGTCATGTATGCACTATCGATCCGAGTGTCATGTATGCACTATCGATCCGAGTGTCATGTATGCACTATCGATATGAGTGTCATGTATGCACTATCGATCTGAGTGTCATGTATGCACTATCGATCTGAGTGTCATGTATGCACTATCGATCTGAGTGTCATGTATGCACTATCGATATAAGTGTCATGTATGCACTATCGATATAAGTGTCATGTATGCACTATCGATATAAGTGTCATGTATGCAC
The DNA here is from genome assembly GCF_053919585.1 of Euprymna scolopes. Lineage (NCBI taxonomy): Eukaryota > Metazoa > Mollusca > Cephalopoda > Sepiida > Sepiolidae > Euprymna > Euprymna scolopes. Next base: position 832,653 of record NC_136523.1, read on the forward strand.
TATCGATATAAGTGTCATGTATGCACTATCGATCTGAGTGTCATGTATGCACTATCGATCTGAGTGTCATGTATGCACTATCGATCTGAGTGTCATGTATGCACTATCGATCTGAGTGTCATGTATGCACTATCGATCTGAGTGTCATGTATGCACTATCGATCTGAGTGTCATGTATGCACTATCGATATGAGTGTCATGTATGCACTATCGATATGAGTGTCATGTATGCACTATCGATATGAGTGTCATGTATGCACTATCGATCTGAGTGTCATGTATGCACTATCGATCTGAGTGTCATGTATGCACTATCGATCTAAGTGTCATGTATGCACTATCGATATGAGTGTCATGTATGCACTATCGATCTGAGTGTCATGTATGCACTATCGATCTGAGTGTCATGTATGCACTATCGATCTGAGTGTCATGTATGCACTATCGATCTGAGTGTCATGTATGCACTATCGATCTGAGTGTCATGTATGCACTATCGATCTGAGTGTCATGTATGCACTATCGATCTAAGTGTCATGTATGCACTATCGATCTAAGTGTCATGTATGCACTATCGATCTAAGTGTCATGTATGCACTATCGATCTGAGTGTCATGTATGCACTATCGATCTGAGTGTCATGTATGCACTATCGATCTGAGTGTCATGTATGCACTATCGATCTAAGTGTCATGTATGCACTATCGATCTAAGTGTCATGTATGCACTATCGATCTAAGTGTCATGTATGCACTATCGATCTGAGTGTCATGTATGCACTATCGATCTGAGTGTCATGTATGCACTATCGATCTGAGTGTCATGTATGCACTATCGATCTAAGTGTCATGTATGCACTATCGATATGAGTGTCATGTATGCACTATCGATATGAGTGTCATGTATGCACTATCGATATGAGTGTCATGTATGCACTATCGATATGAGTGTCATGTATGCACTATCGATATGAGTGTCATGTATGCACTATCGATCTGAGTGTCATGTATGCACTATCGATCTGAGTGTCATGTATGCACTATCGATCTGAGTGTCATGTATGCACTATCGATCTAAGTGTCATGTATGCACTATCGATCTAAGTGTCATGTATGCACTATCGATCTGAGTGTCATGTATGCACTATCGATCTGAGTGTCATGTATGCACTATCGATCTGAGTGTCATGTATGCACTATCGATCTGAGTGTCATGTATGCACTATCGATCTAAGTGTCATGTATGCACTATCGATCTAAGTGTCATGTATGCACTATCGATCTAAGTGTCATGTATGCACTATCGATCTGAGTGTCATGTATGCACTATCGATCTGAGTGTCATGTATGCACTATCGATCTGAGTGTCATGTATGCACTATCGATCTAAGTGTCATGTATGCACTATCGATATGAGTGTCATGTATGCACTATCGATATGAGTGTCATGTATGCACTATCGATATGAGTGTCCGTACAAAGTCTGGAAACTTTGAAGGTGCCTAGTATGTTGGAAATCTTCATGTGATGCCTCCCATAATCTGATGTCTTTCTAGAAAGAATTCTTACTAGAAAAATATCGGGGAAACCAATGCCAATAATAGAATCTTCAGATTCACACGCTATTACCTCTGCACATGAAGGTTGCTAAAAAGTGGAGTAAACCGAAATCTTAAGCTACTTCTTTCTATTCATAAAAACTAATGTTACACTTTCTCCTCCCCTTTCCATGTTGATAAAAGAATGCAATGAACTGACAAAAAAAACTAGCGTTTTCATTCAAGACTTGGGTCAGGTAGTATGTAATTACCACTCCAACAAACTCCTAGACTTACTATTGGACAAAAAGATGTCCCTCTCCCTCATCTTGTAACGGTGACCTAAACATTCTACCTAGAAGCTAGAATATAACTAAAACTAAAGTAAAATGCTGTAAATTAGCCAAAAGCAACCAAATGTATTTTTTTTTTTTTTTTTTTTTTTTTTTTTTTCAAACTTTATATCTTAGAAAGCACTTTTTGAAATCAGACATTTTAGCAAGCTGTATTTAACACATTTTAAGCACCGTGTGATTTTCGTTGATGATTTTAACACTAAATGAATGAGAAAAAAATTTCTATCCAGATATTTTTTTAAATCCAAACGGTTTGTCTTTAATTAAAAAAAAAAAAAAAAAAAAAAAAATGCGAAACTACAAATACCTTCAAACACATTTAGATCTTAATTTGCATATTGTATAAATAACTTTTTAAAACTAGCAAGGAGACCAGACGTTGCTTGGAATTAAATAAGGATCAATTGTTCCAGCCTCCCAAACTTATTGGTCATTAAAATCTGAAATCGACCATTTTTAATCAAATCAATCTAGTGTACAGGGAGGAAGCATCACATGCCCCATCGGTGATTAGTCAACAAATTATAGTTTACATTGCACTGTAGAGAACTTGATTTTATAAAATAAAATGCATATAATGGCTTGAATTAAAGTTTAAAATGCCAAAAGTCAAGTATAATAGTTCAATTGTGCTATAAGACTGTGCTTTTGAAAAGAATGTTTCTAAGAACCTACTATTGATTTTAAATGCTGACCCTTTCTGCTTATACAGTGATAAAATTTCTCCAATGCGCTTGCATTAGACTGTATAAGGCCCAAATCGAGCTTCCTTTAATCGGATTTCTTTTTATATAGATTCGATACCTAAAAGAATTCCAATAAAAACTTATCTAAGAACACTCCCAGACACAAATACATTTGTGTGCAATAAAAAAAGAATTAAAAAGTCAGCCGAGCCATTTAAGAGTCCATAGGGAACAAACTTCCAGGGCCTTTCATATATAAGTAGAGATATACAGTTGTACTTTGTTTTACATGGAGGTCACCATTTATCAAGGCCCAGAAGCTACTCGGGGATAAGGGTTATTGAGTGTACAGTAATCAATGGGATAGTATCGTAGTAATCGTTAATATTGGAGATTTGATAAAGTGTCTTACTTAAGGGGACGGTTCATCAGGAATTTGTTTATGTTGGACTTGAAAACATCCAATATGTAGTCAGGTGGGAAACAGGCAGACGGAAGAGAGTTTCACAGTCGTGAACTTCTAAGAAAGAAGCTTTGTTCATGGAATCTATGCTTAAATTTAGGCACAGATAAAGAGTGGGGAAAATTACTGACAGTGGTTTCAGATAGATGGGTATTTTTCATGAAAGATTGGCAAGGGGGGACCAGAGATTGGAGCTCAGACGGAAATAACGATAAAACAAAGACAGGCTCTCAACATCTCTTCTGTGGGAGAGAGGTTGCAGGGAAGAGAAAAGGGCATCCCCACTAAGCCACAAAGTCTATTTTGTACTCTGTCAAGGCAGGATAGGCTGTTTTTAGCAGCTCCTGCCCAGAAGTGGCAGCAGTACTCCATCCTTGGATGTACTTGGCTTTTATACAGAGAGAATTGCATCAGTAGTGAAATATCTTCTGGAGCGGTAGAAGGATCCCACCATCTTCCCGGCAACAGATTTGATATACGTGTTCCATTTCAGATCAGGAGTAAAGTTTTGCATAGGGTAGAGTTAGCTGCAAAGTTCTTGTCAAAACATGAAGCTTCCCCAAGACGAGAGCCATCCATTTCAATTGATGCTAGATGAGGAACAGAGCGTTGATGTAAAGTTAGGAGCTTGGTTTTAGATACCACCATCTTCACAGCGACCTTGGCAACAGACTTTATGTACATGTTCCATTTCAGATCAGAAGTAAAGGTCAATCCCAGAAGCTTGTCAAATCATGGAGCCTCCCCAAGACAAGAGCCATTCATTTCAATTGATGCCAGATGGGGATCAGAGCGTTGATGTAAAGATAGGAGCTTGGTTTTAGACGCATTAAAAAGTAACCAGCCACCTCTTCCCCCATTGTACCATGAGTTCAAGATCAGGGGAGAGAGAATCAGAGAGAACCGTCATTTACAGCCTTTGATGTGTTGCCATAGATGGTCGTGTCATCAGCACAGTTGGCAACGAATGATTTAAGTATGTGTTTTGGGAGATCATTGATGTAGATCAGGAAGAGAGTTGGGCTCAGGATGGACCCCTGAGGGACTCTAGCATTAATACTAAGAGCTTCTGATTTCTGCCCATCAACCACTACTCTTATGAGCCTATCAGATAGAAATGATTTAATAATTGAGAAAACATTTCCAGTTATACCCTGAAATGTCTTCTAAATAATTCTCATTTATAAGAAAATGATTAAGTTATAGTATGTATTGCTTAGATTTGAAAACAGTTATTTACAGCGCCAACACCAGAACCAGTCAGCCACCAAAGCACCTACAAAACTCCAACCACAACACCTGAGAAACGGTCAGCCAGCTTGCTAAAAGGTATTGCCCAATGGACTTAAGGTCATGTGTTTTGTGCAATCTGAGCATCAGAGAGGTAGTTCCATTGATAAGTCTCTAGTTTTCTTTGGAAGGGTTCATCACTCGACAAAGTGAAGAGTATAGCCACGGGGACTTAAGGTTAGTCACTATATTTAGGGACTGGAAACGGCCTTGTTACACTAATTGGTCTCCTGCAACAGGATTGGACAAAGGTACATTTTAATATCCATGTTTTTATGGGCCAACCCAGGTACATACAGACTACTCTAAAATATCCAGAACATCTTTGAATTTAATTTACGAAAAATTGATATATACAATTACACCAGAGAGAAGAAAAAAATAAAGAGTAGTAGGCCGATGTTAAGAAAAGATAAATTACACTTTGATACCAACCCAAAAGTTAAGAATCATCAAGTATTTAATTTGTAATTGATAAATTACAATTAACCCATAGATGTGACCCATAGAAGTACTACCACTCTGGATCAGAGTGGACTTAGGACACTGGCAACTAACAGGTGATTTGATACTTCAAAGCTCCCAATGAGGGCCTCGTCGCCAGATGTACCACCAGGATCAGAAAAGGAAGGGCAGCAGCAACCCTCCCCAAATAGAGAAAGAAGAGCAGAGATGATAGGAAAAGGGAAGATCCTTTTTAACAGGTTTCATAAAAAAATAACTTCCATATCCATGGAAGGTATGCATTAATTTCTCTTTATAAGATTCAGAAGAACCAGTATTCCTACGAGGAAAAACTACTTTTCTTTCTCCATGTGCATCAAACAATTTCCATGGACAGAGTTTCTTTGCAAAGGATTCTTGTGGAACACATCACCAGAGCTGCATTCCCCCGTCAATTATGCAGAAATTTGTATGTAACAGATATTGCTGCCAGACTCCTCATTCGGGTTAGCCCCTTATATCTGGTGTCTATCACAGTATCCTTACATTTCAGTTGTAATATAGTGTCTGGAAGTTAAAAAAAATTTTACTTGTTCAATTACAGTCCTTTCCAAATTCAATCTCAAAAAAAAATTTCAAAAATGAAACTTGGGTCATTACATTGATCAGTTTTAGTGCGGATCATCTTTTAGCTGACAATCATTGTATCTCATTGATAAGTAGGGACTCGAAAATAAAATGTATGAATGTATATTTTTAAGTAAACAAGCTTAAAAAGCGAGTGCTTTATGCCAAATTGATGGTTGAATATCTATTAATACTAATAGCTGTGCATCGGACAGAGTTTGTTGCACTTCAATGTAAAGGTCCATACAAGATATTAGCCAGATTAGCCTTGTAATTTGAGAAATATTTAGTATATTGATGTAATTTAAGTTGACGTTTGTAGGTTAAAAAAATCATGTTACCATGACGTTTCAATAAGTTCATTTTTTTTTTTTTTTAGGGAAAAGACACCATTTAAATTTTCATTCAATTCCATCTGGGATCAGTAGAAGCAATTATTAGTTAGGTCCATAAAATAGCTGAAATAAATGGGAAAGATGAAATCCACCAAATAGATTTTCTTTATTTCAGTGAAAAATGCATAAAAAAAAAGTTTGATTTTAGTGGGGGGGGGGGGGGGGTTAAAGATTTAAAAAGTTTAATTATTACTTGACCTTATATTTAAAATTTTAACAACCAACAATATATTCTCCATGTCTGGTGAATACTGCTGGTAATAAATATTCAATTCACTTAAGACAACAAAACCTAACAATATTTAATGATTTTTCAACCTTGTCATTATTCTTTGCCATTTCCAATAACCAACTTATCGAACTTTATTGATCCACGTTATCAGAAAAAAAAAAAAAAAAAAAAAAAAAAAAGCGTACAGATAGCAAAGTTGCTTAATCTTGTTTTAAAAAATTAAAAAAATTTTACAAAAAATGTAAAATGTGACGAAATGCATATGGCCTTAAAGAAAATATCCAAACTTGTGAGACAAAAAAAAATCCTAACTTGACTTTAATCGGATTTAAAGACTTAAAATCTCAATAATGGCATACATAAAGCTTGATGAACCCAGAAAGAATCTTTTAAGTCATTTCAATTTTTCATATGCTACCCGACCTTTACCCTGGAACTGAAATGGAAAACCTACTTCAAATATGTTGCCCAAAAAATTACTGGAAAAAAAAAAAAAAATCTGCCTAAAACTAACAATTTCCATGAGCAGAGTTTCTTCCCTGAAACTGTCCATCTGTGAGACAATACCATGTGCTTCCTAGATGACCAACATGGTAGTCTCTAAATTTACTTGAACCCATTATCACTAAAGATCTGACCAAACTAGAGTTTGGAAAGCTTGATCTGGCGATTTTCAGCCACTCATGATTCTATCATCACTGTCAATCATTACCTTTTAACATTTACAACCAGATTTTTTATTTGCCCCCCCCCACCCCCTTGAATATTGTGACCTCTCATTTGCTTTCCCACGAGAGTAAAGTTAGGCACAAATTCAGCATTTGAAGTGTAGAAATCCAGCTCCAAAAAGGGCACTGGATTGGAACAAAAATCTAGAATTTCTCAATCATCGACACGACGGAAAGAGAGTATAGTATTGGAACAGATGCAATACTTTGCTCTTATCCACTAAACGGTGTTCGATGTCAATAGGCTCGGCATAGCTTGCAAATCTAAAGTGTGCCTGCACATATAAATTGGCAGCTCGCTGGTCATTACTACCAACTAGTAGCTCTGTCCACCGATGTGGCTGGGAGGACCATTTCCGTTTCACACTTCCCATGGCACACCTTTATAATTAACAACACCGACTCCTTCCCAACGAAAAACGGGAGTGTACACCAACAAAACCTACTTGAGAGCTTTTCATTCAAGTTGCTGACAACTTTTTTGAAAAAGTATTGACATGAATTTATGAAAGTTTGAATTTCACGAGAAATAAAATTTAAACAATTTTGCTAAATGATTATTTTTTTTTATATAAAAAAAAAACTAACGAAAACGTTTCTATATTTTTTTTTTTTTTTTTTTTAAAGATCAAGATTCATAATCTGTATTCTGACTTAATCTGGAATGAAAACAATCGATTTCCTGAACTTGTGTATCCACACAGAATTTCAAACAAAATCCTTTATTCATATTTCGAACTACTGTTCTCATCTTCAGTGTTATTTGCACAATGCTTCTATGAATGTAACCGCCAACCTTCAGGCTGAATATGTTGAACCTTCTTTCTATTGGACTCTGCAAGGAATTTTGAATTATCCACAAGGCTCCATGGCGTAGTGGATAGAGTATTTGTTAAATTCTGTTGTAAAAATATGGACAATGTGATAATGTATCCTTGCTATGTGGAGATGTGGGAGTGGTACGAGTTTGCATGCGCACCCGCAATGACAATGTGTTATGTTAGGTCAGTTGAAGTTTGAAGTTTAAAGTGCCGCTCAATTAGATTGCAAGAATATCTTCAGTTAAGTTGATTATGACGAAAGTATATTTCCTTTGCATCATCCCATACTATGGCCAATGAAAAATTGATGAAAATTAGGCGGGGGGGGGGTACTTGTTTGCCTATAACAATTGCTTCATTAAAACTAAGGGAGTACCAATTAAATAACCTCAGAGCTAAAATCGTAGGTATTATCGATACGGTTGAAGTTCTGTGACTTGCTTCTTTGGCAATTTCTTTAATAAGACGATTATTTGAACAAGTCCTCATTGATAAGTTGTTAAGGTAGGAATCTTATAGCGTCCCAAATGATCGTATTAAAAAAATAAAACAGCCAAGTTAGTTTGCTTATTTTAAAACCGGTAAACATTAATCAGGGACTTTCTCTGGGCATTCAACAAAGCAGAGCAGCCTGCACCAACCGAAAATAAATCATTTTAAACAATCTCAGCGTTAACAAAGCCAATACAAAAATAAAAAAAGTAAAAATAAAAATAAAATAAAAAGTACTTAAGAGAAGTTTTTGGATACCCATTTAACATGTAGAGGAAAGAGTGTTTTTCTAACTAGTTTGTACTTTCACCTAACAATTTTATAAAACAATGCAAAACAAGTGATTAGTTTCACAAGGATGGAAGAATAACTGAATTTTTTTTTCAGTGTTTGACTGGGGAAGGGGTTGAGGGAACTACCTCAAATAAATGAATGTAATAAGTGCCAAGCAAAGAATTCAACAGAATAGAAAATAAAAAAAAAGCTGTATAAAGAACCATCGTCGATACATGTAGCTCTTATTAGAATTAAAGTGATATTGAACATGTAAGTTTACTTAATTACATCGCCATGATAAAGTGAAAACGCTACATAAGTAGTATCCTCAAGAAAATGTAAGTACATGGTGTAAAGCGCTGATATTTGGATATAGCGTTCTACAATATCGATTGCAATATTCCAGATCTGTAGTTTTGAATAGTTTTGTGATACGTGATCATGAAATTAGTGTAGGTTTATTTGGTACATTATTTCCAACTGTTTATTTTCTTATAAGGCTAAAAAGTTTTTTTTTACAAGGAAGTCACCACTTATCAAGGCCCAGGGGCCACTCAGGGATAAGGGTTATTGCATGTATAGTAATCAATGGGATAATATTGTAGTAATCGCTAGTAATGGAGATCTGAAAGTGTCTTACTTAAAGGGGCGGTTCATCAGGAATTTGTTTATGTTGGACTTGAACATCCAAGTTGTAGTCAGGTAGGAAACAGGTAAACGGAAGAGAGTTCCACTGGCGTGCACTTCTAAGAAAAGCTTTGTTCATGGAATCTACGTTTTGATTTAGGCACAGATAAAGAGTGGGGAAAGTTACTGACAGTGGTTTCAGCTAGACAGGCGTTTTTCGCGAGATTTACGAGGGAGGACCAGAGATTGGAGCTCAGATGAGCACTTGCCATGGAAATAACGATAAAACAAAGAGGCTCGCAACGTCCCTTCTGTGGGAGAGAGGTTGCAGGGAAGAGAAAAGGGCATCCTCCACTAAGCCATGAAGTCTATTTTGTACTCTGTCAAGGCAGGATAAGCTGTTTTTAGCAGTTCCTGCCCAGATATGGCAGTAGTACTCCATCCTTGGACGTACTTGGCTTTTATACAGAGAATTACATCAGCAGCAAGATACCTATTGGAGTGGTAGAAGGATCCTACCATTTTTCCAGCGACCTTGGCAACAGATTTGATGTACATGTTCCATTTCAGATCAGGAGTAAAGGTCAATCCCAGAAGCTTGTCAAAACATGGAGCCTCCCCTAGATGAGAGCCATTCATTTCAATTGATGCCAGATGGGGATCAGAGCATTGATGTAAAGATAGAAGCTTGGTTTTTAGATGCATTAAAAGTAACCAGCCACCTCTTCCCCCCATTGTACCACACGCTCAAGATCAGAAAAGAGAATCAGAACTTTCATTTACGGCTTTTGATGTGTTGCCGTAGATGGTCGTGTCATCAGCATAGACGTCAACGAATGATTTAAGTATGTGTTTTGGGAGATCATTGATGTAGATCAGGAAGAGAGTTGGGCCCAGGATGGACATCAGCATTAATACCGTGGGCTTCTGATTTCTGCCCATCAACCACTACTCTTAAAAGCCTATCAGAGAGAAAGGATTTAACAATTGAGAAAGCATTTCCAGTTATACCATAGCTGGTAATCTTGTGAAGTAGGCCTTTATGCCATACCTTATCGAAGGCCTTTGATATGTCAAGAGCAATAGCCCTAGAAAGGAAGCATTTGTCGAGAGATTCACTAATCCTATGAGATAACCATTAGCACATCTGCTGTAGATCTAGCAGAACGGAAACCATACTGCAGGTCACTAATAAGGTTATTTCTGCTGAGGTGGTTGACTACTTTATTTAATATGGATTCCAGCCACACAGGAGACTTATTACTCATGCCACACAGGAGACTTATTGGTCTGTACTTAAATACAGGGCATACTGTTGAGGTTTTCCAGGGTGTTGGGAAGCAATTCTCCTTAAGACAACGCTTAAACAGTTTTGTAAGTATGGGGAGGGTGGGAAGTTCTGGTTGGAGCTTTTTTCACCACTGTAATTGGAATGCCGTCAGGGCCAGTTGCTTTACTGGAATCAAGATTCTTGATTAGCTTGGCGACATCATGCACATATTTGTATGTTGCATAGAGTGTTGTCTGTTATAGGAAGAAATACAGGGAGTTGATGGCCTTGGTCGCATAGGGTAGAATTAGCTGCAAAGTTCTTGGCAAATAGTCTGGCCTTGTCTGATGCTGAACGAGATGACCTCAGTTCCATTGATTGTTGGGATAGAATGCACGCTTCTGTTCAAGATCCTATTTGCTATTTGCCAAAACTGGTGGGAACCAAGCCGCTACTCAGCTACTTTGGATTTAACGGACTGAACATATAGCTCTCTTGCATGTTTTATTACTCTTTTACAGTGGTTGCTGGCAGTCCTGAAAGCAGCTTTAGTCTCAGTACATCTATTACGTTGATAGCTATGGAAAAAGTGATTTCTGTGTGCGATGGCAGCAGCACATTCTGGGGAGAACCATGGCTGGCTGTTGGGTTTTTGTTGGAATTTTTTGGATGGTATGGATCGGTCTATACCTACAATTAACCAAGTCTATCAGCAAGGTTCAAAATTTAATTTTGTTTTAGTTTTTTAATTTATAAACAAATAATTTTTACATGAGAATTGTCAAAATGTCTTTAATATAACCTTTCATTGAGCATTTCCAATTATTTTAAAGTTCTATATTTTTTTCTAAAGTCGATTTGAAAATTATTTACCACGCAGCTATTGAAATTAGCTGTGACTGAACGTTAGAATATTACAATTGATCGTTTCTTTTTAGAATTATGAACAAATTTTTACATGAGAATATTCGTCAAAGATACTTTTTTTTTTTTTTATTTGTCTCCCCATGAAGCACAGTTAGACACAAGGTCGGTTTTTAATGTGGGAAAATCTTGTTCTCAAAAAGGGGCACTCTGGATAGGAACAAAAATAAAATAATTGTTTTTAGTTATGAAGGATTTCTCCTCCACTGACCGAGGACAGAACAAATGAAGTGTAGCATCAGAACAGATACTACACTGATTATTATTATTGTAAATGTTTGTTTACTATCTTTTCTTGGATTTTAGCAATAGTTTACATTATGGTATGAATGTTTTCTTTGTTTTTAGGTGAACATCATTTTTGGCCTGAGGATGTAATAAAGGAGAAGTCAAGATTCGATGATAAAACGTTGTGAAATCAAAATTATTTATCGATCATTTTCACTTTTAAAATTATCATTGGTGTTTAATGTTTTTTTATTTTAATTCTTTGTTTCCTAAATTCATAATTCAGTTTTATCAGTATTAAATTGTATATTGCTTTAAAATTACTTAATTTTACATCTATAAAAGTGAACGTGTCTGTATCTGTGTGTGTACATTTCTATAAGCAATAACTCAATTTTTAGTCTACAGACTCGAAATTTGATATACAGGTTACTGAGCTTTGGGAAAATAGATATGATCGGTTTTTGGCCAGAAATTTGGCGATTAAAGGGTCAAAGTTCAACGATTTAACCTTTGAGAACTCTACCAAACTCCTCCCACAATTTTGGGTCTACGCACTTGAAATTTTAGATATAGGTTCCTTGGACATGGATCTAACTTAACTTGATTTGAGCCCAAAACAAATTTTAAGGGGTCATAATAGGGGTCAAGTTTTAAAAAAAATTTGACCTCTCGGGTCTCTTCCAAATTACTCAGACAATTTCTGGTTTAAATATTTGAAATTTTACATAAAGGGTATTCAGAGAGATAGGGCAAGCTTTTTCATCAGTTTGGGTCGAAAATTTTTAGTTACCAATATATAAATGTATGTATGCATGTCTGTTTGCATATCTGCCTTAAACTTTCAATAGACGCGACGGATTTTACCAAGATCAGTATCGTTTTAAACTTCGACCTCTCATACGACAAATATCGAAAAATTGGCTAAAAACATTAATATCTTCCCCTTCAACTAGACACTTTTCTACAAGGGGGGGGGTCACTTTTTTCGCCGATATTTTTTTAAAGTTATCCTAGCCTTTAGATTGTCTAGTCTTAATTTTTAAAAATGTCGCTTCCGGTTTGGCGGTGGTCGTAACAGCATAAACGTTAGAGTATTCAACCAAGGCGGAAACTTTGCAATATTAGTTTAGTTAACTAATGTTTTCCTTACAGAGTGCTTTTCCTCTGAAGGGAGCATTATTTATAAAAAAAATTAATATCCAAAGTTTTCATTTTAAAAAAATGAATAGTATAGTCAAGTATAACTATACTAGTGGACTATATGGATAGAAGACATCCACTATTTGTTCTAATGGTGCTAGTAAATACATGTTTTGAGAAAAAAAACTCATTGAAAACAGTTTGCATAACTTGTTTTTACAAGTTCAAAGCAAAAAGAAAAAGGAAAAGACAAAGAAATGGCCTTAATTCAACGAAGGATAAAAATCTTTATCTTCCTCCACCTTTACTTAATGTGGAATTTAAAATGAACCGTTGTCATTGACACGTGAACAATGAACTTACCAACCATAGACAATTTTCTTTTTAATTACGTTAAGAGAAAATTAAAGATGTCTAGTCATTCTTAAAAAGATCCAGTTCTTAAGGGACTGTTTAGTCACCACTTATTCAAACACGGTAGTGTTTGAATATATGGTTAAGTGGCAGTTTTAGTCATTTAGAACTGCTTTGAAGCTTCACCGCTCACTCATTTTTTGATCAAATTTCAAATTAGATCACCTCCGCTATATTGTGAAATTTTTTTAAATTTTCATTCAGTAAAACAAAGTTGTTCAAAATCGTAAGGAGGTGAGCGACGTTTTTTTATGACTGGTTTCCATAGCCACCACATCGTTTCAGCGACTAGTATTGCTACTAATTCACTACTGTCGCAAAAAGAGAAGTAACGAGTAAAACAGAATGAAAGATAATTGGGAGGATTTTATTGAAGCAAACGAGTGGCGTACATTGTTATTACATATGTGCCTTATGGGGGGGGGGGACCTGAAATTAAAACGAGTGAATTTATTGGAGGTCTGGAAAAAAAAAAAATCATTGATTACAATAGAAAACGCGAACATGAAAATAATATGGTTAAGCTTAAACATGGAAAAGTAAAGGGCTAGTTAAAACTGGAAAAGAAAAGGACAAGATATTCTAGTAAAAAATATACATTTTTAACTGAAAATATTGCAGCATCAATTCTTAATGCAATATTTTAAGTCATAAATTTATATTTTTTACTAGAATATCTTGTGCTGTTCTTTTCCAGTTTTAACAACTGGTCCTTTAATTTTGCATGTTTGAAACTTAGTTATATTACAATAGAAAAATGCAAGCATGGAAAGTAATAACTATTTTTGGGTGCCTATCTGGGATGTTCTGAGTGACTAAGGAAAGGCCAAAATAATGTCCCAAAACGCCAGAAAACTAATGAAATCAGGATCTTAAAAATAGAAACCATGTGGTTACTGGAATCGTATACATATATTTTTAATTGATCTTAAATCTTGAAAATGCGACATGATAGAGAAATCAGTACCATTATTTTACGATACAAACATATCTGGTTCTTTGTGAAAAAAAACTAATTACCCATTACATGAATGTAGAACATTTGTGTAGAACTAATTAATTAGTCAAGAAATAAAAATAAAGGATCAAAATATTGTCAAAGTCATCATATGCAAACCATTTGGGTGGGGGAGCAGAAAAATTGAAGAGTCTGGTAAAGATTAATAAGTTTCCTTTGTTTGGATTTGAAACCGACGATACCAGTATTCTGATCTTCTATAATATAGAAATATTATACTTATTTTTTAATTTAACACTTTGCTAGCTAACCTTCCAGAAATGCGAGTAGCATTTTTCTTACAGAGTTCTCTAAATATTACATAACATGTGACTGCATGTCTTTGCTTTGATCCTTTATAAAGGATTCATTTTCTTAAACCATACAAATATATTAATGCAACTAATCACGTTTTCTGCAAAGACATTAAACATTTAAAATACGTGTTCTTTACTCACTACCCATCTTGAAAATGGGTCTGAATTGAACATGTACACAAATACTTCCAGTTCTATTACATTAATTACAAATATGACAAAGGACAATAAATGCAACAATCATAAGATGGAAAGCTTTAAAATTCCAGAACAATCTCAAAGTTTAATCCATTAAGGGTAAAGTTTTACCACTTGACTTTACTGCTCGTAGCAGTTAGAAACTTACATCTTCAGTTTTAGATTTTTTATCACATTACATGAATCTATGCAATAAATGGACCACTCGAAATTGGAGATTGTTTTTTTAAAACAATCCGGGGTAGGACGGGGTAGCTTTATCAGGAGTCAGAGTAAGATTTCTCAAGTCAGGAATATTTTTCTGTCAATTCCATATCTGATTGGATTTCAGGATTCATGAAAATTTTGAAAAAGTTCATTTTTGCCACTGGATTTAAATGAATTAGAACAAAAATGTTGAACTTTGTATTAAAAAACATTTCAGGTAATCCTTACTAATACTGACAACTTGTAAGGAAATACCGTTGTGAAAAAAAGAATACTTTTGCTTTACCAACTCATTTGACAGATATGCATTTAAGTTTTAAGCCAATTTAGTTATTTGAATATGAGGCAATAAAGTGCATAACCCGAGCAGAAGTGAATAAACGTCTAAAAATACTGATTATGTACTTCCTCAGATTCAAAATGGCTGAATGAAATACAAACCTCAACATTTACATTCAGTAAAAGGTCTTAAAACTCCTTTTGAATATTTAATGCAAGTGTGTCACAAATGATAGGTAAAACGGTTTTTAACTTCATTTTAAAATTGTATTAGTAATGATTAGCAAAATGGATTAAGAACGTGAACAAAAATAATGAAGGAAAACTGACCTCTGAGCTTATCTTTCGTTAGGAATTTGAAAAAGAAAAATTGAAGATCATTTTGACAATTTTAAATAGGTTTTTAGATTAATTAAACGCATATTCATAAAATCAGACAAAAATGTTCTGAAAAATAAACATACACAGAATAAAGTTCTTTTGAGAAACATTGATTTATTATTTAACTTTCCAGTGAGCAGACGCCATGTTTAAATTTAAAGACTGAAAAAACACAAGCAGCACCAATCAAGACATCATGAACAATAGTATATATAAAAAAAAAAAATGTAACCAGTAACTTTTGTAAATACCAACATAAGTTGTGTATTTGTAAGTATTTTGAAGAGTTTATTTTAAGAAAAAAAAAGTCTCCAAACTTTGATAAAAGTACTTTTTTCAATTAAATAGAAAAGCTAATTTTAAAGCATTTCAAACCGGTATTTTTTAACTATTCCTTGAAAGTCTAGTTAAGAAAAACAAGCCGCGAGTGCATGATCTCCCTTTGATGCTGTATGTGAGATGACGCCACACAAAAAGTGAAGAAATGATGAATTTGAGAAGTGTAAAGGTCGGGTTAGTCCTAAAAACTTCCGTCATAGTTAAAAATTGAGTAATTTGATTTGAACTTATCACATTTTTTTTTTTTGCTTTTTTTGGCAAAATCATAGTACCTGGGCATCCTAAGAAATTACAGTGCTTTTGGGACACTCTCCCAACCACTTATGATTGCAATTCAATCGTTCCAAGCTTCCCCCTGTCGAACTCCTCAACATTAGGAACATCCGTTTCTTCAATTCCGAGATGAAGTTTTTGTGACCCCTTTTGGGCTCCTGAGAATGCAGAATCCCAGTGGGAGAAAAAAAAAAAAAAAAAAAGACAAACGGTGCAATTTCACGACTTAAGACATGTATAATTGAATTCAGCACCATGGAAAACCACTATAAAGACATGCATATCGAGTTTGAGTAATATGAAAAAAAAAAAAAAAAAAAAAAAAAGGCATTTTTTTAGTCCTAGAAGTCCCGGAGGGATGCAAACCAGAATTTTGCCAGGGTCATCCATGCTGAATTTATATTAAGAACACTGGCCTCCATATTTTAGCCAAGTTTCAGGAAAATAGATGGATCAAACGTTATGGGACAAAAAGTTTCATTTTGGGGCATTTTTGGCCTCTTTTGAGCCCCTGAGGACGCGGAATCCCAGTGTAAAATGGAGTTCCAGACCTTAACAAATGTATATCGAGTTGACCACCTTGAAAAACCACTATATAGCCACCAGATATATCAAGTTTTTGAGAAATATGAAAAAAGAGCCACAGAAAGGGGCATTTTTAACACTAAAAGTCTATGGGAACGCAAACCAGAATTTTGCTAGAGTCACCCATACTGGACTCCACATTTTGGCCAAGTTTCAGAAAAATCTAATGGATGGATCAAGTTATGGGGCAAAACTTGTCATTTTTAACCTGGGGATGCAATGAGAATTTTTGCAAAAAAATTTTTTTTACTGTGCACATTTAATGAAATAGAATTTGACAAAATTTCAGGAAAAATTAATGGACAGTTATTTGGCAATCGTCCAGACTAATGGACACACAGACACCACTGAAAACATATGGTCCCTCTCTGATAAAGCGGGGGACCAAAAAAACGAGGGTTTTTGGCCAGTGTCATTAGCCATTTTGAAAAGATGAAATCCATACTTTTATCAAAACAAATTCAAATAACTAAAATTAAAAAAAAAAAAAAAAAAAAAAAAAAAAACACTGATTTTTAATTCATAGTAAAAAAAAAAAAAGAATAAAATGAAAATAAAAAAAGTTGAAAGAAACAAATAGGTAACAACTTATTTTCTACTTACCTGGATAAATTGTTTTATCGGATTAAAATATAACATTAAAATGTAACTTTAAAAGTGCAATGGATTTTATATTTTCAAAAGAAATGGACGATACTTATGAGAAAGAAAAGTAGTGTAAATTCTGGAAACTCAATTTAAAAAAGTTCTTACAATTTAAATTGAAAGTAGAAAAGCACAAAAAGTTTAGAGAGTCATCAAACTAGTGTCAGTCACCATCCAAACGTAACTTATGGGATAAGCTGATATATCCATCTCAGAAATAATGAAGGGACATACTGAGCTAATGTTTAACTTCATGGCAGAAATTCATGGGATTTATTAGACATTAAGCTGAGGTTCTGATCACAATAATCAAGTCCAACAGAAACTGCCATTTCAGTGTTGTTTATATGGTAGGTTGAAGAATTTGTTCTGCATAGTTTTTCAAAAGGAGCATGTTTTTAGTAGGCCAAAGTGCTTCTGCTTTAGGGATACTACTTTGACTCATTTTCTGACTGTCACAACTTCCTGTGGTAGGAAGAAAGTAAATATCAGTAGCAGTTATGGCCCCCAGAATCATGTAGCATACTTAATTATACCAGTATGCCATGATTACCAGCCTGCAAAATCACAACACTGGTGATGAGGAATTCAAGAACTACACTCCACAACACTAACATTAAGGTTTTATTCAGACATTACTCAAACCAGAGTTGCACGCACACACATTTGTAAGAATGAAATATACATCCCAGATAAGATTTGGCAATTCTGTCCATTTTTTTTTTTTTTTTTTTTTTTCAAATGTATGTTGCACAATTTTCACAAGCGATTCTAAGATTCAAAATGCTAAAATGAACCTGCAATGGAAAACTGGTTTGTCTAAAATTGAATTTTCGGAAATTACCTGATGATATGCTCAAGTTATTCATTTAACAAGAGAGCAAGAAGTTTAAAAGTATACTAAAACTAATAAAAAGTCAAAGAATTTAAATCTTTTCTGAGAATGAAAATTTCAAAACAACGTTTACTTAAGTTTCAATCGCAAAGGGAACAAAGGTCTGTCACTTATTAACCAAAAACAAATTTTGTACAAACTTTCTCTCAACCGAGGCGTTTGTATGCATGTATGTGGGGGGGGGTCACACTAAAACCTTGTTAATATTTTACAAAGAATGACTTGAATTGAGAATTTTAACACAATCTTAAAGCTTTTTAAGCATCAACAAAATTAATTGTTTACATGTAGAGCAAGTATTCCAATGAAATAAAATTGAAGCAGAGAGATTGAAGTTACAAAAAGAACAACTTGCACAAGGTTTGAGATGTTTAGACTTGAAATAGCAAAAATTCGAATTTTCAAGCGAGCGGTAAAATTTGACAGACAAAAAGTGCATTCTCTCAGAATGCAATTTGGAACAGCATTGAAACTTTCAATTCAAACTCATAAAAGGAAATATAAAAAATTCAGATTGAAAACTCAAAAAGATTAAGTTGCAGTTAAGGAAATTAAGCAAAGTGAAGCATACAAAATTTGTAAAATCTTTTCAAGTAAAATATTTTTTTTAAAATCAGGATAAAATTTAGTGAAGCAATACAATCATTGACCAAATTAATCCAAAAACATCTCTGCAAAAAATAGAAGTATTTGAACCTTATAAGAAGGAATAAGGACTGATTTTCACAAGCATAGTAAATAAGCAGCGTGATAACTTTAAATTAGTTGTATTTGCACAAGGATTGGTATTAAACAGATTAGACAAAGTCATTAAAGGGAAAATGAGTCCGATCTAATCGATAGAAAAAAAATGATTGTGAAACTAGAGTTGAAACCAGGTATACAGCTAACTTTAAAGTGAAATATTAATAAAAACTTAAATGGATAGACTTGAGAAAAAAGGAAGTGCTAGTAAAAGTTGACTATAATGAAATTGGCTTCACCGATAAAGAAAAAGGAGCGATTTGATATTGTTAATAGAGTAAAAAATTTAAAAGGCATATTTCCAGAGAAAGTTATACAGGTGTATAAGCATAAAATAACCCTTAAGTATAACTTTCCATATTGCATATCACAAACGGAAGTTATGTTCAAGATATATCAAGACTAGTTTCTTGTGAATCAAAAACCAGAACTGTCAAAAAATTTCAAATCCGAGAAATAGCTCTAATGAAACATTCGTCAATTAGGGAAATTGGGATTTTTAAAAACTATTAGGAATTGCTTTGTGATGAAAGGATCAAAATTTACTCATAAGAGATATTTCAACCACCCAGGAAAAGGTATTCTGATACTGCAGAGGACAATTAATGGAGGTCATGTTTGACATAAGTCACCCGTCCCACAAGTAATTTCTCAAATGTGAACGTTGAAAAGGAAAAGACTACACGCAAGTCAACCTCATTGACTCAATATGGAGTATCAGTTTAAGATGAGTATGGAGTAACCTTATCTACTCATTTCAGGAATGGACTTATCCTGAGGCAATATAGTTACAACTAAACAAATGATTCTTGGGCCGATCACTGCCACTAATTATTGTACTATTAACTAGCAATACACACGGACGATGAAACGCTTTGGATAATCAGATTTCAAGGGGTTCTGCTAAAATCGTCAGATTTTAAAAACCAAAGCACTTTATGTCCTCAAAATACCACTGTTTTGTTCGAAAATGAATTCTTTCAAATGAATTAATAATGTACATTTGCTTAAAATTCTTAAAATACATAAAGTAATAAAATGTTATAAAACAGAGTTTCGAGAAGATTTTGTAATGACCCCCCTGATTTGTAAATGGCTGTACCACGTTTTCCTTAAGAATTTAGTCATGTAATTTGGAAATTAAGTTGAAGAGATCACTTTTAATAGATTTGGGTATCCGAAGTTCTTTTGACAACTCTATAAAAAACAAAAACATGATTACGGAAAATTGGAAACATTTCCTTGGGCACCCACTATTAAATAAATCAATCTTACTATAGTTATCCGTTAAAAATAAACTTTTAACTTGCTTTCTCCTGTGGTACTGATCAATTTAAAATTCTATTTTTAAAAAAAGTATCTAAAGACGATCTGTAGAAGCAGCAATACTATCAGTGATAGTATTATTGTAAAACTTTTTTTTTTTTTTTTTTATTCCAGAACCAATTTAAAAAAAAAAAAAAAAAAAAAAAAAAAAAAAATGAATAAAAATGTTCTTACATATTTAGTTGGAGCTCATCAGAATGTAATTTAAAGCTATTCGGTTATCAGGATATATAATTAAAGCAATCCCAACCAGTCCGGCGTAATTTTTGGTCAAATTTTAAAAGTTTAATTGAAAACAAGAAAATAAGCTTTGTAAATATGTAACATGTGTGCACTTTTATCTATTACATGAGTTTTTAACAGTGAATTAAATGGTTTTGTTTTAAAATTGAAAAACGAAAACGTGAAAGGATTTTTGTGAGCAGTACCTCCCCCCACTCCCAATATTTTTTTTGGTCTTTTTTACAATTTTTTTTCAGCGGATTATAATCGAATGGACACTAATCTACCCAATAAAAAATAAATTTTTAAAAAATGCAAAAATCAGTATTTAAATATTTGTAGGAGATTCTCAGTTTTTAGTTAAGTATCTATTTACTTGTCTCCCCACGAAGACAATTAGACATAAAGTCAGTTTTTAATGTGAGGAAAATCCAGTTTCCCAAAAAGTGTCAATCTGGATAGATTGAAAAAAAAAAAATTGTCTCAGTCATGAAAGATTTCTCCTTCACTGACCGAGGACAGAAAAGGTGAAGTGTAGCATCAGAATACTACACTGATTTTGGTCCGAAGTCCAGATAGAAATTAAAAAAAAAAAAAAAAAAAAAAAAAACGTCTTGAACTGGAAAGGTTAACGAAATAATGTGTACTTCGACAAGAAATGTAATTGAAACTAAAAAACAAATTTATCCAAATTTATGAACGATTTGTTAGCTTTAGCAAAACGTTTTTATATTTAAATAAGTGGGCAAAAATTACTTAAGTTTTCCAAGCGTCACGTTTTTTGTTAGTGACGTCACTTGCTTTAAATGAAATTTATTCTTGTCTGTCGTAATTCTTGTTAAATTTCACCCCCCCCCCCATTTACGTAAGTTTACATACTTAAAAGTAATTTGATGTCCAAAATCTAAGGCATAACATTTTCAAAAGCCAATAATTATGAATCACTAACCGGAAATATGGGTGTCAAACGCCCCCCCCCAAAAAAAAAACTTAATCCTACCTCTAACCCTATGTTAGAGTGGCAAGCCCCCTCTGCCTAAGACCTTTAGCCTAACAATAATGCTAAGTCCAAGTGGCAAGCTCCTCACCAAAAAGTTCCTTGGTAAGCTACATAAGTGTTTAAATAAAAATTTTAAAAAATAAAATTAAAAAAAAATTAAAATTTTTTAAATTGGTCAACTGTCTTAAAACTCTAGAATGGTCTGGAAATGGTGAATTATTCTATATTAAATTTATTAAAAAATCAACCCTCACTCTAAATTCTAAAAAATTTTTTTTATCAAGTCTTCAGGGTGTTCAATTTTCCTTAGCTTTATTAACCTCCCCACCCTCTCATAACTGCATAAAGACCCTTTTAAAACCACACAATTATCTTTAGAAAAAAGGCACACAATTTATCTATAGAAAAAAAAAAAAAAAAAAATGGTTCACTGCCCTAAAACGCTAGAAATGGGGAATCATTTTTTAAGGTGTTCACGCGTAATTGCCTACACATTTTGGAGAGGTGGTCAGATGGAGTGGCAGGTTAATAGAAGGTATCAATCAACAATAATACCAAAGAAATATTTTAAAACAGTCCCAGATTTCGATTTTAGTTATTTGTACATAAAATGCATTACAATTCCGCTTTGAGTTCTAACTTTTCTTTTAATGGATACATGGCATTTTTAAGGAATTGTAGCATATTTATATACATTTACTGCAGATTATTTGGAAACCATTAATTTCTGGAGGTTTTCAGTAGCATATTCTAATTCCTAGCACAAAAATACACTTATATGGTAAATTTGATTGCTTAATCTTGTTTTAACAAAAATAGCATTTTTACTGAAAAAATAGTGTAAAAAATGTGACAAAACGCATATATCTTAATGAGGGGGAAAATATCCAAATATGTGAAGCACAAAAATAGTCGTGACTTCCTTAATCTTAAAAAATTAAAAATATTCTTTCCTAGCTCAAACTATGCATACCAATATTGAAATATTTTAAGCCATTTCAATTTTTTCATGAGTATTGCTATATTAACACGTTAATACCAATGTGTTAATGTTTCCTTGGAAGTCGGTAATCAAGACAAACCATTTGACCAAACTTTCAGATTGAAATAAAATTTTAATTTAAAAATAGCTTAACATTTACTTGTTTCAAAATTTAAGATGAGGATTGATAATTTGGATGATTCAGACTATTCTAATCTTAGTTATTTTACATTTTATCCAATGTAACCTCCAACTTTCATGTACATCTTTGTAAACTAGAATAGAGCATACAATTTTACACATAATACATGTCTATATATGGTTTAAAAATTGTTCACATTCATACGAATGATTCCATAGCACAGTTACAAGATGTTGATTAGTAACCAGTTCTTAGTGATTATAATGTAAAGGCCAAAGGTTCAATTACTATAGACAATAACAACTAACTCTTCTATCTAATCATGGTTGAGCAAATGAGAACAATCTACCCTTGTGGTAGAAAGATTCAGTTGAAAATAGCATAAACATTTCCAAGTTCTAAATGATGCACTTGAAAGTTGTATATTTTACCATCAAAAACACAATGGAATGTTAACACTAATACCAGCAAATAAATAGAAAAGGTACATTCCACCATCATGATCTTCGGTTTTAAGTGTTTTACATGTCAGCATGTGTTGGACAGCTTTTAGTAATTTATTTCAAATCTAAACCTGTCCCTGGTCAGGTCAGTCTTCATATCTCAAATCCATCCTTATTACCTCCTCTCACATTTTCGTAGATCTGTCAACCGACCCTGCTACCTCGAAATATACTAACCCACCAACTTACCCTTTTTTTTTAATGGGATCCAAAACCAACAAAAACTTCTGCACTATCCAGATTTAATTTTCCTTTAAGGTTATATCTAAGCCTGTCTTTACAACTAGCAGGATTCTTATTTATTTCCATGAGTCCTCAACCCTTACTGGCTAGGTTTCACTTTCATGCATCACTCCATAAACACATCAGCAAAACGGAATATTAACAGACTTTAAATATTTACAGCGCCAAGTGGTGATTGTAAAAAAAAATAAAAATAAAAAAATAAAGCACTTGATTGGGATAAATTAAAATTTTGTCAAGGTAGGATTTCTCCATTGACAGGACAAAAAGATGAAGGTAGCATTGAAACATGCACTTTGTTCCTAGCTAATGGCTAAGAGTGTCAGGCCATTTTTGGTCAGCTTGTAAATTGTTTTAGTTCAATATGGTGTTACTTTTGTTTTTATAGTTTGATTAGTTTGCTTTCCAGAATTTTTGGTTTGCCGTATTCATTTCCAGAGTTCCAAACTGGCTTTGTGTCAGATTTACTTTGTTTTTGAAGCAATTTCTTTCCCTCAGATTTGTAGTCTTTACCTGAAGATTTTTTACCTGAATCTTTTCGAATTATTTTTCTAGTGGATCCAGAATTATTTAAGTAACCTTAGATTTTACTAGTGTATTTTAGGTGCAGACAAGTTGATTAAGCAGCACAATGATCTTCCTTTTCCCTCCATTTCTATTTTGTTTCCTCAAATTCTGTTTTGAGAAATCTTGGCTAGTCTCACTTGTAGCACCCTTCATACAAAATGTCTGATTTGGTTTTAACCTCAGGGGTTATGGGGGATACCACTTGATCATGTCATTGCTTCCATGAAAGACAGAGTACATTTAATAGTCAATATTATCTGTTTGCCCCCATCTACAAATCTTAACTTTAGATGAAAGGGTTATAAAAAAAAAAAAAATTCTACTCCAGAACTCACTGTCAAAACTACTGAACACAGTGCACTGCTATTATTTTTCTTCATTCTTTTTCTCTATGGAATTCTACAAACCAATTTGTACTAATTTTTCTTAAGTGTTTAATGACAGAAGAGCAACTTATTTGGCCTTCAGTAGCATTTCACACCACACATCAAAAAGTAATTTATATTTTTTATGGAGATTCGTTTTTATATTAGTCACTGATTTTAACTCTTCCTTTATTTCCTCTAGAACACAAAAGCTATTGGCATCTGAAAGTATTTAGATAGGGATGCAGGTATGAGTTTATTGCGGAATATTTTCATTAGAAAATTTGCATCTTCTATTTGCACAAGGAGATTTCCAGTATTCAGTCTTTCGACATGAAATTAGGTTTGTCAAAATGACATTAGCTGAGGAGCTTACAAGAGGAATCTTTCACTTCATGCTTAGAGCTTGCATATCTATGCTCTATTTTAGTGGTTCTATTAGGAGCCATAAGTTTTGTTTATATTATTCACCACGGTTTCATATTCATCAAAGTCCACTTTGACAAAAACCCATTAGAATTGCCCAATCTCTTTGGCAAGACAGGCTTACAGGAATGGTGAATTCAACCTGATTGTGATCACAAGCACCAATGTTTTGATTTCTCTATCCAGAGAAATGTCAGGGGTGCACAGTCATGTGATCATTTAACAGTATTTTCTAGCACTTATTAGTAAACTGAAATTTTTTTTTTTTTTTTTTTTTTTTTTATTCAATTTTCACCCCAAACAAGGCACAGTGCCACTTTGAAGCAGGGGGCTACTATTAGGGAATTAATTAGCGGGGTCATTATGAAGGGAGAAGAGTAGAAAGATGTTTGTTAACATTACACTTGAACTTCTGCATATCATTGCAGTTGGGAAAGCAGAATCCCGGAAGGGAGTTCCAAAGACCCGCAGTTCTGGGGAAGAAACTATTGGAGTAAAAGGCTTTCTTGCACCTAGGGATCTCCACTGTAAAGGGATGAGACTTAGTAGCTTGTCGGGTTTGTCGGGGGTAGTTACGTCGGGGAGGTACAAGTGTTTGCAGTTCGTCAGAGCATTCACCATTAAAGTATTTGTAGAACAGGCAGAGGGATGCAACATCTCGTCGATGGGACAGAGGTTGAAGCCCAGATGACAGTTCAGGACCTATCAGGTTTGCGACTCTTTTTTGAACCCTGTCCAGGAGCGAGAGACAAGCAGCAGATGCACCAGCCCAGATGTGACAACAGTACTCCATACATGGGCGAATGGTTGCCTTATAGAGGTATAGGATACTGGCAGGCGTAAGTAGTTTTCTAGCACGGTAGAGGGAGCCAACCTTCCTTGCAGCAGCCTTGGCAATGCTCTCAATGTATCTATTCCAGTTCATATTCCCTGTAAACGTTAGGCCGAGGAGTTTAAAAGAAGTACTTTCAGGCAATGAGTTCTTGGCCATTGCTATTGGTGGTAGAGAAGGTTTCTTGTAGTTATTGAAGGAAACAAGCTTAGTCTTAGCAGCATTGAATGAGACCAACCATTTTTGTCCCCATTCCACTACGGATTGGAGGTCATCCTCTAGTGTTTCTGCCATTTTCTTGGATATGTGTTCATTTGTTTTCCCCTCATATCTGTTATAGAGAGTGGTGTCATCGGCAAATATACCCATCTCCGAAACAATATTATCAGGGAGGTCGTTTATGAATATCAGGAACAATAGAGGTCCAAGGATAGACCCCTGAGGCACTCCCGCATTTATGTCATATTGTTTGGATGTACGTCCGTCGAGGACAACTTTGATAACAGAAGTTAATTAATCTAAATATTGTAAACAAGCCGGACAAGTGATAGAATAAGTGCTAGAACTGATCTTACATCTAGCTAAAGTAAAGGCCAAAGTAGAGTGCTGCAAGTCACACAACCATTTATGCAATCAAGCTATGGACTGCTCAGTCATCAGAATCCTATCTCAAAACACTGGTTATCACTCATGTCCTACAGGTGGTCCCATTTTCTACATGGGAGTTGCAGTAGTCTAATTCTTGGCCCCAACAACAGTACTGAACTAATTTGTTTGCAATGTTTATGCTATAAAATGATATGACTATGAGATTGTTATGCATTTCTAAATTTCTCTAGATTTTTTTTTAAACTTATACAAAAAATTCTTTTGTAATAACTGTATTCTTCAAAGATACGAGTTCAGATTTTGTTAATCAGTCTAAAATATCTAAGATCAATTTTAAAATAAATTGTAGCAGAGTACATAGTCAATAACATGAGGCAATAATGAATGGCCAGTTAGATGCAAAATTTAACTAGTCGGCTTAAATGCTATTTGAATCAGATTTTTAATTTGACAACTTTTTTCCTTTTTATAGGAAAAACCAACTGATATTTCTAAAGCTGCATTCAATTTTTATAATTACTGATGAAAATGCCATCTCAAAATTTAAATATGAGAAACAGATGGACAGAGCCTGCATACAGGAATAGCTTGTTTTTGATTGGTTTATAATTACACCTACATGCACCATTTTCACCCATATTATTTAGCCAAGATAATCATTGACAATGTTTATTAAAAAAAAAAGTAGTTCATAAAAACGCAGAAGTTGAGCGCACATTTTTTGTATGTCCAAGAAAGGCTTTTCTTTTTCAGGAGGGGGGAGGGGGCGGTTCTCAAAAGGGTTACTATTTGAGAACTTTTTATATACTCCCTAAATTATATGTACGATTTGTGAATGCATATTGTCTACATTTATTTTGATTGGCTTTTATAAAATCCCTCTATTCAGTCCTTTCACGTGTTTGTTAGTCTTTCGTATAAAGCTACTCAGCCTTCGTGGCCGGGACGTCTAGAAGGCAATTTGCTTTGATCAATGTGGGGACAACCCTTCATATCAGATAATTGCTATTCATTTGGACACTTCCAGAGTTCCCACTTTTTGGTGGGAGCTGACCCCCCCCCTCCACATTATAAACGACCTCATGGGGAAACAAATACAATAGAAAACAGAAAGCTTAACTGGCCCCTGGCCAGGTTTAAAAGCCATTTTCATTTCTGCACTAACTCCTATAATTCTTAATTTCCAACTCAATAAATTCACTGTCCTCTTTGGTGTAATAGTTAGCAAGGATGACTAATTACTGTACGTTTTCAAGTTAGATCCCACCTCTCAATTTTTTTTAATTTTATTTTTTATTTCGTCTTGTGCCAATATCCTCTATCCAGTTAATTACCAACTCTTTCACATTTTTCCTCTTTCAAGTACTACCTGCCTACTACCACTTCCCTCCCTCTAAACACCTACAAACACCCGGGCAATGCCAGGCATCCCTGCTAGTCTATCATAAAAGGCAAAAATGTCCATGAAAGGCTTTTGTAGTTTCTCGCATGGGTTACATTTAGATCGTAATATCTCCAATTTGCAAACAGACATCGTCTATCTTATTTGATAAAGTTAAAAAAAAAAAAAAAAAAAAAAAAAAAAAAAAAAAAAAAAAAAAAAAAAAAAAAAAAAAAAAAACCCTAGTTTCCAGTGTTTGTCTTTTTCATATAAAATGAAACTGATCGAAGTGAATGCATCCCCCTGGCCTTTCTGGCCGGGAAGTCTTGAAAGCAATTAGGTTTGATCGATGTGGGGGAAACCCTTCATATCAGACAATTGCTATTCATTTGGACATCGTGGGGAAACAAATACAGCAGAAAGCTAAAAGCTAAACTGGCCTAGATTTAATTACCAACTCATTTGAATGAGTTACATTTCTGTCGCATCATGGTGTAGCGGTAAGATGTCAGGTTTTCTTTCACTTTTTCATCTTTGCGTCAAGGGTTCGAGCCAGCCACCACTTTTTACACCTACAAACACCTGGGCAACGCCGGGCACCCCCGCTAAATATTATATAATGGGGAACTATTTGATGAACATTTGAGATTTAAGACAAAAAAGGGGGGGGGGAGGAGGAGGAATTAACATTCATGAGGTCAGTGGGTGATGTTACAAAATTATAACGCAGTGAACTAGAGTGAGGGAGGGGGTCGTTTATGTTTTGTCTGGACTACCCATCACTCTTTGGGTCACCAATTGTCAAGACTTCTGGAAGTTTTGAATACTAAAACTTAATCTTGCTTGCTGGTTTGTTTGCACATTGAATACATTTGATTGAGAGGAAAAGTGGAGATGAGAAATGGTTGGGTTTAGAGATTAAGATGCAGAGGAAATGGTGGAAAAGAAAATCACGAACATTTTGCATGCTGGCATGTGTTGAACGGCTTTTAGAAATTGTCTTCCAAACATTTTTTCAATAAAAAAAATAAAATTTAAAAAAAAAAAAAAAAACTGGATTCTTTTTTACAAATAAGATTTTCTCACAAGAAATGGAGAAGAAAAAAATAGGAGAGCACTTAGCAAAACAAAAATCAAAGCAAAATGACTTGGGCAACACCAAATTAAAAAAAAACTTAATTAAATTAAAAATTTACACCATTGATAAATATTAAACTAAACGTTTAGCATTAACTCAAAAACTTATATGCATGCATAAAGTTCATTTTGTGAAACTAAAACCTCAAGATCTTCTGTCGTGTGCTATGAACTGAAATTTAGATTTCCTTCTAAATAGATCTAGAAACAATTAGATTTGACATCAGATTTACATGAGGTTTCAACCATAAGCCATCGTTAGATATTCTTTTAATAGTCCAAAATAATTTTACTTTTACTACATATTTGTGTTAACTATTTAACATTAATAGAGACTAGAATTTTGCACATAAACTAGACAAACGGTCTATATAAAAATTATCAAACATACCGTTCGTCATTACAAATTCATGTCCAAATTAGCATGGCAGTTGTCAGCATGGTTGTTCAAATATGTGATTAACTAGTAAAACAACAGACCATAACATTTTAGATATTTCAAGATTTTAGGTAGTTCTTTAAAATAGCTATATTTTAAAAAACAAAACACCAAGTCCTCAAAGTACCCCAGAAACAAATATCCTTTCACATGCTTTTAGAAATAACCTGATATATTTAAGTTTTTAGGAGAGTAATGATAAAAATGTTAAGGTTATGAAACTGCTATTTTGCATCAGATTGTTTTAGCTCGATGGTACTTAAAAGTTTGATACCAATCCTATGAGAAATTTCATCATTAAATTTTGAAAGCTATTAGAAAAACAAATCTCACTTGTTGGGGTATGAAATAAACTGGTCCATTTTTTGTCATTGGTTTCAAACATTTTAAATATTTGTAATACTAAGTAAGGAGTTAATGTCTATTTTTATGTATACAAATGATAACTCTATGTTATTTCTTTTGATACTATCAGTTTTAAAATAGGCTCTCCCCACATAATTTCAAACACTTTTCAATGAAAGTAAACAATTTGACAAGTAGTGTTGATAAGCTATTTAGAAAATAACTGCTCTAAAATGCTAGAATGGACTAGAAATGGATAATTTTACATTAATCACACTCTAAAATAATTTATTTTCTGCAAAGTTTTTAAAGGTGTTCACACATAATTGCCTCTAGAAGGACAATATCCAAACAGGGGAGGCACAAAACTTATTTTTTATGAAGATTAAAAACTTAAAGATTCTTAGATCAATCTATGTATGCCATAGAGATATTAATTTCAATTTTTTTATGTGCACTGCTATTTTAACCAGCTCGAGATTGACAAAAAAATTAGCAAACAAATTCAAGATCAACGTTCACCAACTCCCATGCATTCTCAACGCTGAATTATACTCACCATGATAAAAACATGGTGTATTTTCTATACAGAAATATTCAGCGTCATTCTTTTAATCAGCAGTAAAATACGTCAAAATTTAAAAAATTATACTTTGCGAGTGTTTGCACGAATATACATAAAATTACCTCAGAGTTGAATTCTTACTAGAAGTCTTGCTTTTGACTTCTGGTAAGACTTCTAGTGAGCAAGGCTTTCAGCAAGTTATCCATTTTTTTATTAAACCATTCTAATTATTGTTAGCAATACTATTGCATAGGACAATTGCAAACGTATAACAAACATTTGGATGGTAATATAGATTTTTTTTTTTTCAGTTATACAAAGAAATACAGTGTTTATTATAGAGTGGAGGATAAATTCTTTCAAAATGCACTATATTAATATTAAAAAAATTGCATTGAAATATTTAGAGGTAGAAAATCTTGCACCGAGATTAAATTCCTGCTCCAGATCGATATATCTATATATCACACACACCTGTGTGTGTAGGTTTACAACTCCCCATGGTCAAAGAAATAAAAATCCGTTAGGCTATTTCTTGCAAAGAAGATCTGTGTGTACAACTTTCCGATTCAAAGAAATATATAAATCCGTTATAGGCTATTTCTATTAAAGGAAATTACATTCAATTTTATGCATCATTTCTATATATAGTATTTTTCAAACGAAATCTGTACTGAATGAGTGACCTCATTTGCATATTACATTAAAGAAAATCTATTTCCATAATTAACTGTTTTTCTTTGCTGTAACAGAATCGTTTTAATAGTACTATTTAGACATCTTTTAGTTTATTTTCAATGATTAATATCTGAAAAGAGTTAGGATTAAAAACAGAAGTCTCATTAAACGGAGTTAATTCCCTTTAAGCTAATACTTCCGGTTGGTTTGAAAACAGGCCACTTTTTTTTTTCTTTGTTTTTCTTTTTTAAATTGAGTTAAGCAAATAGCAGGTAATTTTTAAAAATCGTAACCATTTAAAACTTGAGTATATTTACAATAAAATGTCATTGTGTCTTGTTATACAATTTTATACAAGAAGATTTGTGGCGTTAGTGGAAGTCATATCTTTAGAACAGCAAGTTTGTTAAAAGGCTGCGTTGCCAGAGAAAAGTAGTATTAATGTTTTGTTATACTATTTTATAACAGATAATCTACCTTGAATTGTCCAGGATTTCTAAATATCGTAATCCCTTAAAATTTTTTAAGTGTATTTACAATAAAATGCCATTGTGTTTTGTTATACAATTTTATACAAGAATATCTATACGGTGTTATTGAAGGTCGTATCTTTGCTAGAGCAAGTAATGTTAAAAGGTCGAGTTTCCTGGGGAGGTAACAATGTTTTGTTATACTATTTTATTTAAGATCATCTACTCGGAATTACCTGGGATTTTTAAATATCGTAACCACTTAAATTTATTTTTTTAAAGGGTATTTACAATAAAATTTCATTGTTTTGTTATACAATTTTACACAAGAAACTATGACATTATTGGAGGTTGTATTTTGGATAGAGTAAGTATGTTAAAGTCACGTTGCCCGAGAAGAGTAACAATGTTTTGTTCGGAATTGCCCGGGATAAAGAGGCATATGGCAGGTGTATTCAAACCCAACTTCATTGTTTTTATATGGCCTAGGCAATGCTGGGTAGCCCTGCTAGTACCACACACACAGAATTTACTAAACCTAGTAATCATTTGGAACACAGCTGCTAGGTGTAGGTGGGTAATGTAGGCTATATTTACTTTTATTCAAAGAAAGCAAAAAGTGGGTTAAAGTTCTTTGTGAAAATTCAACCTTCAAATTTGTGCAATTTAACATGCATTAGACATCAATGAATATTCCTGTAAATTTTAGCTTCGTTTGGGGCATTTTAAGAGCTTGGGAGGGGGGGGGGGCTTATGGCCAGAAATTCAAGTATTCCAGATTAATATTTAATTTTAAGTGTAATTATTAGACACCAATTAAGTAAAATTTCATGAATTTCAATTCCTTAGGTTAAAACAGACATTTTCTATAATCAAATTTGATCACAATTAGAATAATTAGACACGAGCATTATATTGATTTTAATCTTCGTAAAGAGAACAATGGTACGGAACTTGTTCCAGGAATTTTACCCATTCTTGGATTGTTATTATTGAATGCACTAAAAATAGCTTTAAAAACATCCAAGTTTAAGTCAACTTTTTAATTTTATATACACACTAACCTATAGCATGCTATATATTTTGGGTGTCGGCTTAGTATATTCAAGTTATACTCTCCGAATTACACTGGACAACTGGAGAATAAACTATTCCATTTAAAAAGAACAAAAACACCACACACATGCAAGATTCAAAGTTTTGCCCCCATCCCTTTCTGACGATAGGCTTTAAGATGGTTAAAACTCGCCTGGCTCTATATTTTTAAATATTTTTGTGACAC
Source organism: Euprymna scolopes (assembly GCF_053919585.1). Taxonomy (NCBI): domain Eukaryota; kingdom Metazoa; phylum Mollusca; class Cephalopoda; order Sepiida; family Sepiolidae; genus Euprymna; species Euprymna scolopes. The sequence goes on from NC_136523.1 coordinate 864,980, forward strand.
ATTTACTATGTAAGGGTTGTAACTATTGACAAATAAGAGTCCTTTTAGCCATTTCATTTCACTTAGAATTTATTTTTTTTTACCAACTTGGGAGATTTTAATGAAACAAAAGAATACTCTTGATGAACAGCATTTGTCTTCATGCAATATAGCATGCACGTTTGCAGGCATGCTAGTCAATGCAATGGAAGGGAGAGCAGCAACTGCACAGGCAGCAGCTCCTACCTGTCAGCATTTGACCTGCAGCCACATTTTTTGGTCAGCAACCACTACCAACAGGATCATCTCCACCACACCCACTGAAAGACAGAATTTATGATAAACAAATTCAAATGAAGACAAAGAGTTAAAGAAAACTTTGCAGAGAGATTCAAAACCAGTTCCAAGTATTATAGAAAAATATTTAGTAATTTCTAATTGTGTAAAAACTAAATGCAGCAATTATAATTTCTGGTTGCCTCCGGGGAATAGAAAAGCAAAATGGGGGAAGGAAGGGCTAAAAACTATGGTCTTATCAGGTTGCTGGAAAATTTTGCCACATTAAAACACGTTGAATTATTGGCAACGGGAGTATACTTACATTTCTGGTTACAGCATACATCAAGCTATCTCTTTAGAAAAGAGATTCATTTGTCTTCATTTTAGAGCAATTTTAAAACTAAAATTAACGTTTTAAGCATTTGATGCTGCTTTTCTATTTTCATAAACACAAATCAAGAAATGTGCAGTGTATAGAAGCGTATGGAAGTGGTCTGCAAAGTTTGGAGCTGAAGACTTTAGCCATAATGATAAAGTTGCCAGTAGATCACCCTCTATAAGTACCAAATCACATCAGAATTTGAAGAAAAACTCAAAATCCTCCATTATGCATTTTGTCAAAAAATGTTTGGATGCAATATGATTTTAGATTGCAATTCCAGGTGATTTGCTTTATAAAAGAGGAAAAAGCTCCCATTTTAAAAGTAAATTGTTTTACAATTTAAAAACAATGAAAATTGCATCATTTATTAATGTGAGATACTCAAGAGGAGGCATCCTTAGCCATCCAAAAAGATTCACTTTAAGGTAGTTGTACTTGGTGGAATGGAGAGGAATTCTGTATTACAGTCATACTCAGACAATTCTGAAAAATCCCGATCACTACTGGATGTATTAAAAGTAGCAATTTTAAAAAGCCCATGATCAGGCAATATACAAAAATTGTTGCAGTGTGGCTTTAAAATTTAATTTTCCGGACGCGATATATAGACTTAAAAAATGATTATTAATGGGAACTCCTTCACAAATAAGTTGCATGTATAGCCAATGAATTATATTTCCAATCATTGTTACAAAGACTGATTAGGATTACCAATAGAATTCGAGAAAGATTAACCCTCTCCAAACAAATAAAAACCAAATAAATAAACCCGAATCATAGCCCCCCCCCCCCGCCTCCGAACCTAAGCGAACACCCAACAGGTAAAGACATAATTATCAAGAAATCTCACCAACGAGACACCAAAAACTTTAACATTAAGATTCGAATTCTAAAGTAACCCCCCCCATATCCCCCTTCCCCCTCCATGTATCCATATGCCCTCAGCCACACCAGAAATGAACTTCCCAGACCCTCCCCACAAGGTCCTTAAACTCCAAAGCTAGAACATTACTGACATACCAAGCATCCCCTCCCACCTTTCCCCCTTGCTCCCTTCCTCTTTCCCACCCCTCGCTCTTCTTGCACCCCTCCCCTGACATCATTCACTCTTTCATCCCATCATAAACATTTCTGTAAAAGTCTGAGGAAGCTACAGACGGCCAAAAAACGGCCGGGTAGCTGAAACAATAATGTAACTTAACAGAAAGATACGGTAATAAAAAATAAAACGCATATTTGCTCTACAACAGTATTGAGCACTTTCAATTTTTATTAATTAACATTTTTACTAATATATATATATGTGTGTGTGTGCGCGAATGAATAACACGGCGTGTTCTTGCTTTTTTTTTTTTTAGGAATTTTTCAAATTGTTCTAATTTCTTGGTTGAATTTGTGCAAGAAAGTTTCATGTCTTGGTCCAGCTGTTTGTTTTTTTTTTTCTCTTTTGGTTGTTTTTGTTTTTTTCTTGTACTTTTGACGGAGTTTCAACAGTTGTCTTCAGGTAGTTTCGATTGTTCGTTTAAAATCTGAATGCTTTTATATGCTTCAGTTAAAATTTAAATTTACTTGAACTAGAGAAGCGTCTCATGTAAAAGTTTTAATGTTAAGAACGTGCTTAAATAATGTACAATGTTTTCAAGGTGTAATTTACAAGATGGTATAGAATTTATACTGATCAAGACAAGGAAATCCGACGCCATCTATCTGAAATTTATAACTTTGAAATAGTGCATAGAACATCCATCCAAAATAAACTATATAAAGGCGTTATTTTACTTCCTCAAAAGAAAACTACATCAATCTCTCAAACCAGGAACTTACCGGACACCAAATTGAATTTCTTAACCTAGAGCCTAATTGTCACATCTTTAACACATACAATCACCAACTTAGGAGCTGAAATAGAACTTCTATATGAAAATATTACATTAAAACTTAAAAAAAAAAAAAAAAAAAAAAAAAAAAAAAAAAAAAAAAAAAAAAAAAAAAAAAAAAAAAAAAAAAAAAAAAAAAAAAAACACTATGCACCCAAGAGATACTCGAAGCCAAATCTAACAGGTTTGATGAAAAAAAAAAATTTAATACAATAACTAATCTGAAAAAAAGCAGCTAATGAACTTAAAAATTATCCAAACATTATCCTTAGAAAAGGTGACAAAGCTAACATATGTAATACTTAAATTTGATTATTTTCAATAACTAGAACCCACTTTAGATGACCGCACAAAATTTAAAAAACTGAATAGAAGCCCTATAAATCAATTAAAATCTCAAGCCAATAAACTCATAACTGCAAGCAATGCTATTATAGACAATTAAAAATAGGTGATATAAACCCGGATATCTATATCGTTAAAAAAAAAAAAAAAAAAAAAAAAAAAAAAAAAAAAAAAAACCCTCCCCTCCACCCTATTATTTCACAAGTAACTCCTATTATAAATTAACCAAAACAATCAAAGATCTCCTTACCTACAAAGCAAATAGTGTAAAATCTACCAAAGAACTTGTACAAATTCTCCAAACAAGTGTTAAAATCACTGCCTCACTAGACATAGAAAGCAAACGTCCCAGTTCACGAAACTTGATATTGGACTATATATAATAATCCATCTCTCCCTCAATCAACCCTACAATCATTACTACATATTGTACATATTGCCAATGTACAACCGAGGTCCTTTTTTATGATCATAAAGGCAACATTTACATCCAAATTGACGGGGTAGCAATGGGGGTGGGTCTGTATTGGGACCCACCTTTAGTAACTTTTATGTCCAACTTGGAGAATAAAATATTTGATACTATTATAAAAAAAAAAAAAAAAGTATTTACGTTAAGTACGTCGATATTTTTATTCTTGCTGACAATATGAAATAGAGAAACTAAAGGATCAAACTCCGTACTACCTTTCACGTTTGAATTAAATTCAAATAGTATTCCATTTCTTTACGTTCTCAGACTCCAAAGATTCACTACTTCTAGGTATAAGACTTGCAACCAATTCCTGTATCTTAAACTTCAAAGTGAATGCCTCTACTGATACAAGACCACAATTATAAATCTTATTAATCGAGCCAAATTGAAAGAAAAAAAAAAAAAAAAAAAAAAAAAAAATTCTACAACGAATTAAATATCAAACAAGTCTTAATAACCAATTCCAATTTATTAGAAAAATTAAACAATTAGAAACCTAGACCAAACTAATAATAATAATAACCACGTTAACAATCCCCACCCGACGAATATATTCTAATGCAATCAGTTACACCACAACTTTAAATTAGATGAAAAGGTACTAATATAATGCATCAATGTATATCCCCAATCAATAATAAGATCCGATTTATCTACTATAAGAAATTAACTGCTAGTCTTATAATCAAAAACTTCCCGGACAACAAAATCAGTCGATGAAACCAATGTAGTTTACCAATTCCAATACCACTTGGGAGAATGCATCTCTAACACCAATAGCTACATTAGACACAACTAATACATTGTCTAGACGATTGACCCTTTCCGACAAGCTCAATTTCAACACCTAAAACATGGCTGCCCACATTACTATTTCAGAAAGGTTCTAGTCGAAAAAAAATCATCCATATGGATTCAAACGTTAAGATTAAAAATACTGGGAGCACTACATATAAAAATTAAACCAAAAATATGCAAATTTTGAAAATAGTAACATTTTGATGTGCCTAGGTACGCAATCATCCATCATATATATATGCATGTATACACACGTAACTATATGTTGGAATGTAAAGTTATAAATTATAAAAATTTGATACCATTGTACATTTTAAGCCACGTTCTTAAACTTTTTTTAACACTCACAAGGCATTTCACTTGTTCAGAAATTTAAATATAATTTTAACTAAAGCATGTAAAAGCATCCAGATTCTAAACAATCAAAACTGTCCGAAGATGACTGTTGAAACTCAGTCGAAAGTACTTGCAAAAAAAAGAAAAAAAAGAAAAACAGATAGACCAAGACGACTATGGAACTTTCTTGCAGATTCAATTGAGAAATATAAACAATTCAGAAAAAAAAAATTCATTAAGCAAGAACATCCATAATACTTGTCTGAAAACATGCTGGATGTCTATTAGTAACCTTGTCTGTGTGTGCGAAATGATCTACCAAACTCGAGTTAATTTTTGGTCTACAGACTTCATATATAGGAGATTTGGATGTGTGGGGCAAATATTTGGTCAGTACCAATGAAAAGCCAGCACAAAATTGAAAACATTAAAAGGGTCAAAACTGAAAAATATTGGAACTTAGCAGGCACAAGTCAGCTAAACATGTTATTTCTATGCACGTATAAACAAACAATATCTTTAACGTTATTAGTTTTTGTATGCATATAGATTGCAGTAAAACAGTAATGAATAAACATGGAGAACTTGGGTTTTGATTCAGATTCTAGCTTATGAAACTAAAGTCACTTTTTTTAAAGTTTTAAAATATGTAATAGACTATTAGCTCTAACATAAAATCTGCATAATTAGATTATATGCATATAGTGGTTGTATCGATTGGTTTCCTCAATGTAAATTCAATGAAACTCATGTGATCAAAGAGTGCTTAATGAAGGACAGAGCTAGTATATAGATATATTAGCTCTGTCATGATTATATCAGAGCATATTTTATGACCATGCAACCGTGTGCTAGTATTATGACATTTATAGATTATGTTATTACTTTAATATTGAATTTTATTCTAATCCATATTTTTTTCATTGTCATTAGAAGCATTATAAATCCATTTTTTTTTTTTTTGACCTGTAATAATTTGAGATTTAAATATTTAAGTTTCTGCCAGCTGTCGTCCTCTTGATAAACAGTAGAAAAGGAGGAAAAATTTTAACCAATGGAGGCATTTGTCTCCGCTTCAGAAAAAAAACATTACTCACTTTACGAATATTCTTTTTCATTACGGAAAAAGTCTGAAAATGTATTTTTATCTTACGTCAAAAGGCTTGTCATGACAGGAGTTGGTCACTTACCACAATGATTAACACATTTAGCAGAGCAAGATTTCAGTAATAGCAGAATTTGTTCAGAGATGGGGGAGGTAAATAAGTGCAAGTAGGAAGAATCGTATTAGCGGAACTCGAAATCTTCAAGTTCAATGTATTCTTGTTCAAAAGTTTTCAGCCCATATTCACATTTCATTTATCCGATTTGTAGCTTAGGCTGAACAAGCAGAGTAAATGGCATTGCCCCGGGTTATGGATAACAGGAGGTAACAAAAAAAGTGACACCTTTCTATTGTGCGGGAACCACCCTATGAATGGACTCCACCACCGTCCATTGGAGCTTTTTGATGATCCCTGATAGGGTTCTAGTTAGAGTTAACCTCCCATGCTTGGTGGAACGCAAAACATTCTGTAACCTTTTGTCTTAAGACACGCTCTGACTTTTACGCTAAAGGAAAAAATAAAAACTATTTTTGAACCTCTGAGAGCATGGTGTCGGTTGAACAGTATAATTAAAACACAAGGTTAATATTTTTTGAATAGCTGTTTTTGTCCAAAGAAAGAAAATACACTAAACAATTTTAGGACGTCTAACAAATTTTCCCAACTGTTTCAAATAATGTGGAAATAATTATTTCCCACCTGGTATTTGCAAAAAGAAGGGGGAGGGGGACTACAAAATTCCTTCCTGGCAGACGAGATACAGACTTTGAAGAAATGGGAAGAACAGGAAATGATGGTACACCACCACAAAAAGATAGCGGAACAGCAAGTCGAATTACAGAAACAATGGTCCGAGCAAATAAATGGAACATCAAAAATAATCGTCCAAGCACCAATAACAAAGGAACTACCAACAAATGTTGAGTAACGCGCACGCGGAAAATGATTCAGCTTTTTCCAAAATACGATATGGTCTACAATAGATAATTTCCAGTACGAAGAAGATGAAAAATTATTCGCAGCTTATTTCAGGAGATATGAATTCTTTTTTAATATTGACTGCGGTAATTGATCTAACCAGAAGACCCAGTTGTTACTACGTAAGCTTGAAACAACTGAACGACAAATTATTGGACTTCATCTTGCCACGGAAAACCGGAGTTAGCAAATTTAGTTTCATTGAACGATAACAGAACTATCCTTTTTCAGAAGGTCTCCTTTCCATAAGAGATGGAAATGTTTAAATGTGACCAAAGACAATGACTGCCACGTACGCAGCGGTAGTTAAACATTGCGATGACTTCAAGTTGTTGGAATTAATAGCAGACAATTTTAAATGCATTGTTTTTACACAACGTTTAACATCAGGAAAAGATGCGGAAATCAGGTGCAGAGTTCTAACGAAGTTAGAAAATGAACCTAACTTGACACCGCAAAAATTGACCGAGGATTGTCAAAAGTGGAAATAAAAGATGCGAGAAATATCAAAGCGGCATCGCAAATATAAAAATTAACCAAGAAAAAAAAAAAATTGCTGACGATACCAAGTTACCCCTAAAATCTGAAAAACCAAAAGCACCCAGCAGATGTGGTGGTAAACAGAAGGATTGACCATACTTAAGAAAATGTCTTATTTGCAATAATGTTTGTATATATACCTAAAAGTTTTGACAGGCGACAGATTTTCACGAGATCGGTAGCGTTTTGAAGCTGACAAAAAAAAAAAAAAAAAAAATTTGACTAAAAACAATTCCTTCAACTGGGCACTTTTCTACAGGGAGGGGGGGGGGTCGCTTTCTTCGCCGATATTTTCGAAAGTCATCCTCTCTTTTCGATTGACTAGCCTTAATTTAAACATTTGTCACTTCAAAGACAAAGCATTTTTGCAGTTCTTTTCGTCTTTCACGGTATGGGTTCAAGCCTGCTTGTAATAAAATGGGACATAAAAGCTCTCACGGCAGGAAAAATCAGAACAAAAGCTAAATGCACTAAACTATAACCGGAGACGCCGTAAAAGGAAACCTACATAAACACATAAGTCAAAATTAATTATTCATAGTCATTAATTTCCGTTAGACAGTGGATCGAATCTTACAATACTGAACTTCATTTTAACCCGCTAGCCAGTATGGCATTAGCGCATGCATATTGCATAAGATGCTGGAGGTCTCAAAACGGCCAATCGCTTTCGCATCACGGACCCTACTTCCAGCAGAGAAAAATTATTCTCAGCTTGAAAAGAACTAGGCATCATTTTTCAGTTTCAAAGTTCCGTTTTCTGTATGGAAGACTTCTAAAAACCGACCTTCGATTTCCATTTTTGGATAAAAAAAAAAAGAAAAAAAAAATTAAAACGGGACTTCTCACATTCACGGCAAACCGGCTATTCAAGTGGGGAAAGATTCTAAATTACGATTTTACACTAGAATCTCTCAAAACAGTAACCCCCCCCCCCCCAAAAAAAAAAAAAAAAAAAAAAAATGTTTCACACCTGGAGAAATCAGCTTGGGGTGGGGTGGGGGCCTCCGAATGGACTCCACAACTGTCCATATATACCGGAACTCTTAATCTCAGGTTTCAGAGTTAATCTTGCATGCTCGGTGGAACACAAAACACTTTCCATTCTGTAACCCTTTCTTTGTCTAATACACATTATGTCTTACAACGTTGTTTTTTTTTTGTTTTTTTTATTGTGGCCAAGCCAGAGCCATAACACTTCTATGAAAGGCGGCTCTAATTTCTTTTGACTAGAAAAGAATAGATACACTTGGAGATGAGAAAATGTATTTCAGTTACATCAGAAAAGACATGTAAAATCTTAAAAATTGTTAAACTTTAAAATGTATTAATATTCTGTCTTCGGCAATGCTGAAAAGTCGTCAGTTTTTTTTGGGGGGGGGCAGCTTGTATACTTTCAGCTGGATAGAAATGGATCAAAAGGAAATGCACTTATTTTGTATTTTATGGAAATCACTACAGACAAGGCATGAAGCCACTCAATGTAAGGAACTAAAAACTCGCTCATGAAATGTGAGGACTAAAGGACAACATAAGGGAAGCAAGAGTTACTAGGCTGCTGAACGTAATCTCAAGGTCTTTCTACTCTCCTTTAAAACTAACTATTGATTGCTTCTACCCATCCTTGAAGGAGTATTCTTGTTGAATAAGAAGAGTAAAGTACATCAAATTAAAAACATTTTTTTCCCAAAAGTGCTAAATGCATGCGTAGAGCTTACAAATTATATAAAAATTGTAAGGATCTATACGGATGAAACCAATTTAGTTCACTTGTGATTGCTCCATGTGAAACGGGTTGTGGAGTCGGATAGTAAAAGTCAAGACTCCTAGGATGCCGACCGACTCCTATTCATATCTTAACTCTCAACTCCTTGACCCCTATGTGGAAATCTATTCTGCAGATCCATATACCAGCCTCCCACACCTATTTAGCAAGCATCTTAATACTTTTCATGTGTATATATATATATATATATTTTTTTTTTTCCGTTTAACATTCACTTCGTATGATAAAAATACTCACATGCACACAACCAGCTTTATAGAATAAGGGATAAAACTCAATGTAACTTTATGCTATCAGTTCAAAAGGGAGTACAATATTTAGGGATAGGGAACCCTTTAAGCAATGGTATTTTGAAAGCAAACGCTTCATCGGAAGAGGGGGGGGTTTAAAGACATACAGAAGTTGTTTTTTTAAAGAAAAGTTTTAAGTTTTTCTAAAAGATAATATTGCCTTTATGGAAAGAGAATCAAAAGAAATAGGAAAAGCTATGAAGGACTATAACAGCATGGGTAGCTTTTGATTTAGGCCATTTTGTGGGGGGGGGGGGATAAGATTATAATTTCGGATCAATCCCAGACTAATCCAACTGCCAAGTTCCATTTAATTCAGGAACTTGATAACAATCCAAATTGTAATCGGAAGTTATCTGATGTAATCCAGTGATTACATGCCAATGCAGAATTTTCCTTGATCCTGTGTGACGTCAACAAAAATAGCTGTCCAGACAGGATCTGCAGGAATCCGATGAACCGAAATATCTAAGTAGAAGCATTGCCGTACAGTACAAAATGATATATCTCCAAAAATAAAAGCAAAAACCATACAAAACTGCTGAATTGTGAAGCTGGTAAAACCAAACAGGAAACGATAACAAAAAAAAAAAAAAATTGGACAAGTTTGAGTTGGATAAAAAAAAATTCAGACTTCGACTCTGCAACGCTGGTGTGAAAGACCAGGTTTTCCAAGCTCCACAATTCTGTCTTGCTAAAGTCAAATTTTTTACTTTCACCATAAAATTTATACAAATGATAACTAGTCATGAATTACCTCCCTTAAAAAATCTTCGATACAACTGACCGATTTGTTTACATTTGAATTATTAACAGCGTTTTACAATCATGGTCTCATATCTAGGCACGAAATGCTTTTTAGATTCTTATGAATAAAATTTAAGGTACATTAAAGAATTTTTTTTTTTTCTTTTTTTTTTACACTTTCAAAGTTTCTGGGTCTATTTCTATATTTTCAGAATGCCAATTTAAAGTAATTTTTATCATTTTGACCAACACTGTATGAAATAAATATCCACATTTTAGAGTAAACTAACGAGATTGCCGGATGTTTGGAGCAAAAAAAAAAAAAAAAAAAAAAAAAGTGTTAGTAGGCAAGCAGGCAGGTTCGAACCCATAACGCAAAGGCGTCAAAGTGAAAGAAAGTGTAGCGGTAAGATCTGAGCCTAAGATGCGACAGGAAGTGAAAAGCGTTCAAATTTACCGATGTCAATCAAAAAGTTGACTTGCTAAGTGAAAGAGTTCATGCTTATGAACCAATCTCAAGAGACTGGAAATCAGTGACTTTGTTTTTCAAGATGAAGACAGAACTGAAATGTACATTGAACACATAGAATATGCCAACTCATGGTCAAATTTTTGTGTAACAAGACAATCTGCTGCAATGCAAACAAATCAGCATGCTCGCTCTTCAAACGGCTTCGCCAAATAGCAAAACAGTGAATATGACCAAACGGAAAACAGCCTTATAGTCAATCTATTAGGCATACTGTGACAGGACATCCTCGAAGGGAGTGTCCAGCAGGATATGCAGCAAAAAGACATTTTGCTATTGTTTGCCACTCCCATCTTGAAGCGGCAAAACCAGTAAAAGAATGAATCACAGTGGCACAACGAAAAAAAAAAAAAAAAAAAAAAAACAATCCATATGGCAACACAAAATAGAAGTAATTATACTGGTTTAAAAAACTGGGTTTCAACTATGAAAGGCCTATGAAAAGTTTTTAAAAATTGCCAACAGACAAATGTAGATTTACGTTAATGTTAAGGTCAAAACAGGTGCTATGAGCAACCTTTTGCCCAAGCAAATGTATAAAAACTATGGAGTACCACACAGCAATATGGTTAATTGCTTTGGCAGAACAATTTATCAAGAAATCCATCAGCTAAGAGTAAGATTCTGCAATTAATTTGTTGGTGCAACATGCCATGTAAATTCAAAAGGGCCAATACCGATAGGATTAGAATCAGATTTTGGGTTAGTGACCCCTAAACTTAGCTGTAAAATAAGTCGTTACAACGAAAAGAAAAAAAAAAATATCAAGTACAGAAACGATGACCAAGCATCCCAGCAGAATACCAAGTCTGTTGCAATGTCAAGGTCAAGTGGCAAAGGAAATACAAGTGAAAAATGTTCCGAAATGCAGCACATTCAACGCAAATATCAAGCCCCTTTAGTAAAGGAACAAAATCTTTTAAAATTAATAAAGTTCTTCCTGGTGAATACAAAGAAGCTGCTTCCTCGAAAATTAAGAATATTAGGCAATCCACATCTGATTTTAGACATTAAAAAGTACCTCGTTTTGGTAAAAAAAATTACAAGTGTTCATTCTATAGTGGTCTCTCACATGTTGCTAGAATCATAGTAAAACCTGCCGAGATTCTAACTCATTTTTATGCCGTTCAAAATAATCAGAGTAGCATGTTTTTGAATATGGCAAAATTGTGGAAGAAAGGAAAATTTTGTTGCAACAATTGGAAATGGTACCATGAAAATTATCGTTCACAATTGTTTTGAGGACTGCCTTTAGCTGCTCAATTCATTCAATTCCGATTTGGCATCTGAATGTTTCAGATTCAACTTTCCACAGAAAATTTGTGGTGATGCATTGTGGGTATTTCCTAAATACATGTACAAAGGCACCATCTCTAAATTCCCATGTGCTTAAAGATATGGAACAAATTCCCACACTCCTTAATTTGCAAGGCTGGAAGGACGTGCCATTTATATCGCAATTATTTGATCTTCTAATCAAGACTTCAGACATCAGTTATTAGCTACAAACATTTCCAGCAGAATTGCTCAATGGCTGACAAATACGGACAACATTAATATCTAAGCAGCAACTTGGCGATGAACAGACAAGAATAGCATTACAAGGAGAGATCAAAAAACGTATGGCAAGCAGCATAAACGCCACTTCTATATGTGGAGCAGAACGTCTATGTTCAATATAAGACAAATCTGGGAACCCGGAATCATTCAGCTTTTGTTACAGTACCAAGATCCTATATTGTAGAGTCTGAAAGTAGTAACATTTGCCCAAGGAATAGGCAACCTATCAAACCAGCTAAAAGAAACTTGAAGGTAGATCTGACCAACCACACATCTTCAGAACTGGCATCAATGTTCCAACACAACATACACACATCAGAACAGGTCAGACCTTAGCCAGAGTCGCAGGTCTGATCACCAGGCATTACCTACACGGATAAAGCAGCTGACCGCAGACAAACATCAGTGGATCCTAGAAACCTATCTCTAGGCCAAGATCTTGAAGATATATGAAGGCTCCCATAGAGACTAGATCTATAAAACTCTCCACAACCTTAGACAAATAAACTATTCTTCCATTAACAAAAAGAAATAAAAATTAGACAAGTGCACTCTCAATTGAAGGAGGGAAATGTGATAGTTATGTACCCTTAGAAAATGCCTTTGGCATAAATCATATGTAATGATATCTTAAAGCACGTGTTTACCTAGTTCTTGTCTTATCCATTTATCGCAGTCATCCTAACCGATGAACCTCATAACATAAGTGTTCTGCTTCTAACACTTAGATGCGGGAATGTGATAAAATTGCAGGTTGTGGTGGGTTTTGATGATCGAAGCTCAATTTCAAAATTTGATTGGAAAAACAATTGCGTAATGAAACTAAATTTGCAAAAATATAACTAAAACTGATCACCATTTATAATACGAAGCTAAAATAAATTCCAAAAGATTCAAAAGAAAACTTCAAAAATTGATCATACAACTTTAGTACACATAACTCATTTGATGACTTTACTTTCAGCTAGTATACTTGATAGCTTTCGTTGCTTCATAAGTACGAACAATGACAAATGACTAACGTTTTTTGTCATTTGACAGGTGTGTACTCGTCCAAGTATATTATATACTAAACTAGTAAGACCAGTGTCCTGGTGAAGATATATTTCATTTTAATAAAGAGTAAAAGAAAAAAAATTCTGAAAGATTAAGTAACTCTTCTTGCTTAAAATGTTGATTGGAGGAGCAGTCGGCTTTTTGGGGAAGGCGGGTATAAAGTAGCCATTACGATGGGCGTGAAGCAGTGCCGTCAATTTAGTGGTTTTCCTCACTAAATTGCCAGTTTTGTTTGCAGTCTACCAGATAAAATTTTTATCTAGCAACTAGTGATTTTTTTCTTAAAAAAAAAAAAGATCTATATTTTGACACCCACAATTTCAGATTAAAAATAAGTGCTTTAAGATACTTTAAAACAAACTAAACTTTTTCAGGTCGGTAGAAAAAGTAGCATTTATTGTCTTTGGTAATGATTATTAACTTGTTTTTCACCATTTTATTTTGGCTAAAAAACACTAGTTTTCCAAGTACGTCGGGTTGAGGGATAAAAAGGGGGTCATAGTTTAAAATAAAATCTAAGCACTCCCGTTAATTTTAAAGTATTTATTCACTTGGCAAAATTGTAAAAAGTTAATCGAAAATTATAAACACAAAATTAAACTTATACCAAAGGCATTTATCTACAGACTTGTATACTTTTAACATGCTAAAACTAAGTTTCTGCGAGGGGTGTGCAATAAGTAATGCCCCTGACCCACTTCCAGTTGTCTGATCTAGCTGAAATGTTGCATGTGCAATGATTTATATCTCTACAGGTTATGTGGCAAATTACAGCTCTGAACTAATTGTAGTTTCTGTTTTACAGCTGTTTGAACTGAGTCGGGTGTGAAATGGAGCCTGTTGAATGTCGAGTAGTGATCCGGTTTTTGTATTTGAAAGGACGCACACCACAGGAGACTTTTGATGAAATGAAAGAAACTTATGGTGATAATGCCCCATCATATGACCTTGTAAAACGCTGGCATCGTAAATTCAAACATGGCCGGAAGTCTGGAAACAGCTCCCAGACCTGGTCGCTCCCCCTTCTGCCATTGATGAGGTATCTGTCCGTCAAGTTGAGGCTGCCATTTTGGAAGATCGGCGCATTACTATTCGCCAAATAGCCGAAAATGTCAAGATTAATACAGGGTCTGTGGAAACTCATTCATGACCATTTGCATAAGGTGTCTGCCAGATGGACTGCCAGGTTGCTCACACCATTCCAGAAGCGAGAACGCGTAGAGTGCTCGAGGATGAATTTGGAGATGTGCCAAAGTTTTTCAAAAGACTGATTACACAGGATGAAACCTGGGTCCATCACTATGATCCAGAGACCAAAGCCCAGTCAATGCAGTGGAAGCACTTGGACTCACCACCTCCAAAGAAGGCAAGGGTGCAGCCCTCAACTGGCAGTGTCATGTTCAGTCTTCTGGGACCAGGACGGAGTAGTGATGAGATTTCCTGGCAAAGGGTACCACAATTACAGGAGCCTATTATGCTTCACTTTTGAAGAAATTAAGGGAAGCTATCAAAATCAAGTGGTGGGGCAAAATCACCAAAGGTACCCTCCTCCTGCAGGACAACGCTCTGGTCCACAACTCGCATGTTGCCAGATCAGAAGCACGTACATGTGGTTTTGAAATCCTCCCTACTCTCCTTACCTTGCACTCTCTGACTTTCACCTCTTCCCCGCCATGAAGTTGTTTTTGAAAGGAAAGCGTTTCCCAAATGATGCAGCCCCTCGTAATTTCAAAATGTTGTTCTAAGTTTGTTTTTTTTTGTTTTTTTTACACACTGAATAAAAATAAACAATGATCGCTTATCGTTTAACAGTTGAGGAGGCATAATATCTGAAAAGTTGTAAACACGCGACTTATTCTACCAGTTACCCTAAGTTAGTTGCACTCCCAAATTTACAGTTAGTAGTAGTCAGTTTTTTTTTTGTTTTTTTTTTTAAGAATGAAGTCCTCAATGGGAAAGCAACAAGCAACCATTTATTTGGAAATAAACTTTCAGCACTTAAAGATGCTTGAATTTTACTGCGCTTGGTATAAGGTTTGATTTGTTATTGTTTAAGATTTCGAATTAACCACTCTAGAAATTATTTAAATGACTTGTTCCAACTTGCCTCCCAAAGAGCCAATATTCATTTTACTTATTTTCAACACTTATTACATTTAATAGTCAGCATGAACAACCTTTTCTAAGATGCAGTATACGTTGACACCTCAGCGAAGTTTGTTTATTTTTCAGCAAACATTAAATGAAAAATATTCACTTGCCTTCCTACGGTGGTGAAGACAGACAAGATCTGTTTTTAATTCAGTGAAAACACCACTACCTCCAAAAAGGTGCAATTTTTTTTTTTTTTTTTTTTTTTTTTTTTTTTTTT
This sequence comes from Euprymna scolopes, assembly GCF_053919585.1. Lineage (NCBI taxonomy): Eukaryota > Metazoa > Mollusca > Cephalopoda > Sepiida > Sepiolidae > Euprymna > Euprymna scolopes. Next base: position 880,414 of record NC_136523.1, read on the forward strand.
TTTTTAAATCCTCAATCTTAAGGATTTCTTTATTAAATCAAAGATGGAAAATAGAGTATAATATCCGAATAGATACTATAAGCATTTTATTTAGAACAGCAAATAAACCGAAAATAAATTGTAAAATCGACAAATATTTCAATTTTTTTCATTTTTAAAATATTCAAAGCAAACAAATATACTCGATTGTTAATGATAGTGGATATGAAAAGTGCTACACAATTTAATGTAAATTAATACGTTTATTTCCAATACTTGAGCATTTTTTTGGCTCAGAGAAATTCTGCACGTTTTACTTTTAAGGTGATTTTGTGTGGTTTTAAAATAAGTCAGACTTAGGTTTAGACAGATATTAAAAGACTAGTTACCTGTCCCAAAAAAGAATGTCCCAGAAGCGAAGGATCATTTTTAAAAAAAAAATTTATGGAAAAATGATCCCTTTAAATTTTAAGATATTTTTAGAATATTCACAAGTAAATCGCATCTGCTTTTATATTGACAGTGAGGAGACGATTCCAATATTTTTCTCAGATTTTGATTCTTTATAAATCGAAACATTTGACTAAAATATTTTTCTATTTCTGTAAAAACGCGTTAAATGTGCATGCATTTTCCCTAACCTAAAAACACTTGGCCATGATCTATAGATTTTAGTAGACCAACACAAAACCTCATTTAGAAAAGTTTTCTAGGGTTTTCAGGTATGCTTAAACATAATATAGCATTTAAAATTGGGGCCGACAACTAGTTTTCACGATACTGAATAGATACCATTCCACATTTTTCATGTAGTGATGTAACATGGTCATATTTGTTCAAAACAAACGACGTAATGAATTTAAGATAAGAGTTAATTTTATTAAAAATGAAATATATAGATAATATATAGAAATTAAATATAGTAATTTTTTTTTTTTTTTTTTTAATTTGGTTTCCAAATTAACATTTTCCTTTAAAATGACTTGTTTTCAGCATACCTGAAAAGGTACATCACATTTAAATTTTCCCCAAACAAGTAGTTTATCAGATATTAAGCAATATAAGTAGTGGCCATTGTTGTACACAAAAACAATAAAAATTTGCCATATTTTCATTCATTATTTAAAAAAAAAAAAGAAAAAAAAAATTAACTCTTCATGATCTTGAAAATTATGTCGTTTCTGTTTTGAATAATATAGCTGCTGTGTCACAGTGTTACATTACATGAATCATGTTATTAGATTTTCAGTATTGTGAAAACTAGTTGCCAGCACCAATTTAAATGCGTTATTCATTTTCAGCACACCTGAAAATCCCTAGAAGAGTTTTGTTTTTTTTAAGCAGGTTTTGTGTTGTCTACCAGGCCACAATTACCAAAATCAATTACTTATTGCTACCGGCAGTGGAAGACGGTTAAAAAGAAAAATCCGATAAAATAAGTTTTTGACAAAATAAACATGCATTTTTTATTCCTTTACCCCCCCCCCTAAAAAAAATAAAAATAAAAAAATAAAAAAAAGTTCTGATTTTACCAATTCTGATTAATTATCCCAACACTAAAATTAATTTATTTTTTAAATTGACAAACTTCTTGTTTTCCCTTTAGAGATATATATATATATATATATATATATATATATGATTGTTGAGCTGGATTAAATCCGACGATATGAAATAAAATGGAGGTGGAAGGACCTGGATACTCAACGTTTCGCCCGATCTATGCGGGCTTCTTCAAGAGGGATGGTCATTGACGAGAGAGTCGGAGGATTGGGGCTATATATACTGATGGGGGAGAGCAGCGTGTTTTCCTTATGTAAATTAGATGTCATATATACATGTATATACATTTTATGAGAGAAGAACTAATTAGAGTAAACTAGTGTAGTGGATTACGTCTAAAAGATAAAATATCGTAGAGATTAAAAAATTCTTTCGTAATCTCGTGTCATTTTATTTATTTAATCTATCACCGCTATATTTCCAAACACAATTTTTAATCTCTACGATATTTTATCTTTTAGACGTAATCCACTACACTAGTTTACTCTAATTAGTTCTTCTCTCATAAAATGTATATACATGTATATATGACATCTAATTTACATAAGGAAAACACGCTGCTCTCCCCCATCATTATATATAGCCCCAATCCTCCGACTCTCTCGTCAATGACCATCCCTCTTGAAGAAGCCCGCATAGATCGGGCGAAACGTTGAGTATCCAGGTCCTTCCACCTCCATTTTATTTCATATATATATATATATTTTTTTTTGCAAATACTAATTTGATATTCAGGGAATTTATTCGGCAATATTCAATATTTAAGTACCCCATTGTGATGCTTAATTTGTAATATTGATTTTATTCATTTCTAGCAAAACAAAGTAGACCCTCTAAAAAGAAAAAAATTAGCTGAAAATTTGAGAGCCTGCTGAAGAGCTAACCGCGTCAATGTAATTCCAAAAATATATCAAGGAAACACTCAATATTTTGTATATTCATATTTTTTTTTACATAGAATAGAAAGTTAACAATGTTTTTTTTTTCAGAAATGTTTCAAATTAGCAGCTTGGAAGATTTTAGACAGCAAGTTATAAATTTGGAGATTTTCCTCCCTCTATCTAACGGGTTTTTAAAATCTCGATGGGCAGCACTGATGCAAAGTAGCTATAAACCTTTATTCTCTATAAGAAATGAATAAAAGGTTTAACAATTTGCTCAACTTTCGTTGAAAAATAAAATTTTGCTAACCGACCTCTAACAGAAGTCAGATTTTAATTAAAGTTACACAATTCTAAATACGAACAAAGCTGTTTTATTTTAATAGAACTGAAAAAAAATATTAAAATGTATGTGTGCACGTGCGTAAGCAGGCGATTGTTTTGATCATTTTCAATGCCACAATAGTTTATGATTGCAATGTTCTATTTTTCATTCAATGTTGATGCGTGCAAAAATGTTGGAATGTTATTCCTGTCTAATCTTCCATTTTTTTCCTCTTATTCTATTTCTGATGTAATGATAATTGTATCACATGACTAAATTGTGCTGGATTTGTTTGGACGTTCCCCTGCTTGCTTTTTGAAGATTTATTTTGTCAGTTGAGGTTTCAGCGTCCACTGGTGGAACTTTGTCTCCATCAAAAAGGGCGTAAAAATTATTAAGACAGTCTTGTCTGGAAATAACCTAGTGAAGTTATGTTTTACCTGGATGTCATGACTTGACTAAAAAGTCCAAGACATGTCAGTAAAAACATAGAAATCAGTACATTTGTGTATCCTATGTTAAAGGACAATATTTATTCTAGGAATGAAGTTGTTTAATAGCATACACGAGGTCAGAATTACAAGTGAAAAGTCGATGTTCAATATGCACGATAAGGAAATTCTACTGAGTGAGGTGGTGAAACTCAGCTACCAAAGAAAAAATTATCGGAATTGCCAGATGAACTTCGAACATTCGTGGTTTTATTTTTGTCATCTACAAGGCACTAACATGGATTTATTTACCCAAAGTCGAAAGAGATCTTGCAACGACTAAGGGGAAGTAACTTATGTTGACTTATTTTAGTCTACACATTAAAAGATATGGTAGTGCATCTATCTCTTCCTCACACTCAATGTTTTGTTTTTTTAACAATTACTTTATATCCATTAGACCTTGCTCAAAAAGGAAAAATTTAGCAGTTGCAGACAATATTTTACATATTTTTAGCCTTTTCCTTTTTTCCAATAAATTATTTTATCTTCAAGACGGCCGTTTCTTGCTTCTTTGTTTTCGTTGCATTTTTGGTAACTATGACCTGCGAGATAACCTTTGGACATGACGGCAAATTTTCTGCATAAAATGCAAGTTTCTTAAACGAGTGACCTACAAGTGAGAGGGCATCATTATAGGAGAAAGCTTATGCTGCTCATGGACATAGTGGAAAGCATTGCTCATTTAGACTGGATTTCTTACCTAGAATTGGAAAAGTTTGCAAAAATTTTATTAAAAAAGGTCAATGACAAAAAACTCGAAATCTGGCTTAAAAACATTAAGTGGTTCTAAAAAAGCTGATCAGTTTACTAGAAATTTCTATTAGAAATTAGGCACCTCTTACAAATATTGACTTTAAAAGTTTTAATTATTTGGTAGTCCATTCGATAATTTGCTGAAAAAAAAAAAAAAAAAAAAAAAAAAAAGCGGTACCACTTCCATACATGCGCCATAAGGTTAAAAATCATTAACATGGCAGGGGAGGGCATTTTGTAAATATTTTGTACTTTCAGCTAACAACTTAAAAAAATCTGAAACTATTATAAAAAGCGCTGTACAATGTGCAAAAGCATGACCCCCCCCCCCCCAAAAAAAAGGGGAATTTTTCAAGTGATTATGTGTGAAAAATATTAGTCATTTATTGTTTATATTTTAAAAGTTTTCCATTGGTTCATTAAGTTATCAATTAAGCTTTCAATTTGGTACAGTTTTGCTAGCAGAGCTCTAGAAAATATTTTAAATTAACAATCGAGGATCATTGCCATGTATCAATTTAATCTCAAATGATTAATTTGTCATTTCATTCTAGCATTTTATGACAACTTTTTTGCTGTGAAAAAAAATTCATGTGGATGAGGTGCTACATTTTTAGTCGATTATGTGTGACTTTACGACCTTGCCACCGACTTGGATCAGTGAAAAAATTAGATTAACAATTAAAATTACAATGACCCGGAAATTCATTTTAAGTTAAATTTGCACACTAGACTGATCCCCACTAAATTATAAAAGAATTTATTCAGGGAGGGAGGGGGGTACCCAGGGGAGTTAATCCAGCAAACAGACCATTGTCTTACACTACTCCCATGAATGAGGCATGCAGGGTTATTTTAGACAATGCAGTTCATATGATAGAGTGACAGAAAGAATAAGCACATTCATATAAAAGATAGAAAACAAATATACAAAATATCAAATGGCAAAATCTATTTGAAAATATCGACTGTATTTGTTTTTCATCGAATTTCAAAACGAGTGAATGTTATCGATTTATCTGTACTCTTTGACACATTTCCAGCTGATGTCGAGTGTTTGCATACAATGGGATTGGAGAGGTTCCCATTTACTTGGCTCCCCACGAGGGCAGTTTTAATCCAGCTATCAAAATTTGGCATTGAATTTCAACAAATGTTCAAATTGCCTTAGTCTAGAAATATATCTTCGTCAGTGCTTGGTGTAAAAAGTAATAAATCGGTAAAAACAGCACTTAACAGAAAAGGACTGTTTGAGATTAAGGGGAGAGGCATCTTGTCACCCAAACCAAGAAACACCAAGAAATCAATGATAACGGCTGTTGCGACAACATGCAATCATCTGCAAGTGGTTAAGAGGTAGAGAACACTGGAAATCTGGGGAGACTTGTCACTCGATCTCCAGAGCATACCACAGGTTACTGCTAGTGAGCGATCACTGATGGCCTGTAAGAATTCCTAATGAGTGAAATGTCTTCCCAAATTTACCACAACCCCGATTTAATATTGTAGAGGTTTACTCTATTTTCTTAATTTTTAACCAATGTTCACATTATGGTATGAATGTCTTTTAGTAGTTATGTCAATTTCATTTTCGTATTCATGTATTCTGCACAGATATGAAAATGAAGACTAGCGGACTATGGGATTCCTAACCATGATTAAAATACGCTACACATTTTGATGAAAAAAAAACATGGAAAAGAACAGAAAAGCAAAACTTTAAATTTCTGTATTCAATAACTTTGTGGGGAAAATCCAGCTTCCAAATAAGGGGCACTCTGGATAGGAACAAAAATCTCAGTCATGAAAGATTTCTCAACCGACAGGACAGAAAAGGTGAAGTGTAACATCAGAACAAATACTACACTGATCTTGTCCCGAAGGCCAAGAAATGTTTTGTTTCTTTAATTGTTCCCTAAATTCATAATTCAGTTTTATCATTAGATTGTATATTGCTTTAAAATTATGTAATTTTACATAGATAACATTTATATTGAATAAAGTTAAGTTTCATTATTAATCGAATTGTTTTGTTTAAAAAAAAAAAAAAAAAAAAAAAAAACTCATATAGTATCGACAGTGATAGTTTGACAAATCTTACCTACATTGCCTGCAGGCATTTTTCAGTTAACAGGCCTTCTGTATCTCGGTGGCCCTGGTCTCAGTCTTTCCTTCCCACATGATTTCGATAATTATGACCAAACAACTTAGTTTTATCTGTTCATCGTACCGTTTGGGGAAAATGTACCGTATCTGTTTGCTCTGTAGCAAATTTTAACCTAGCATCCATGTTTCAAGGGGAGTGGAGTCTTCCTTGCAGTGCGTGATTTCACACAATTTCTGTGTAGCTCATCACTTGTACGTTTGGTCATTTTAATCCCAGATGCACTCATGTTTCTGCAGCTCTTCTCGGGTAACTTGTAAATCTTGTTGCATCTGGAGTCTTAATATCCTTGTTGATCTTAGTCTTTAATTTTCAATGCTGTTTTGAGTCTCAACCGTGCAATGAACAAAGCAATAAAGTAAGAGGAATATTCAGGTTGCTAGAAATATTTCTGTAACTGTTCCCATCTTTCCAAAGAGACAAAATCAGTTGTTTTTGTGAAATAGTCGATTCTTTACCTTTAGGTATTATTAGAACCTTCGCCAGAAGTCATCGTTCCTTCCTATATTAGTGGATTCTCAGATAAACATGCGGGAGAGGGGGCAAAAAAAAAAAAAAAAAAAAAAAAAAAAAAAAAAAAGACAGTTTGACAAGCCCACAACTCATTTTCTTGCCAATTTAAAGGTTACTTCAATTTTTTGCCGACCACAAAATTTCCAGTGCAGCTAATTTCTAAAAAGGCAGACTGATTCCAAATCTAAAATGAATGACTAAAATTCCATTCACTGGAAACAATGTTTACATCATTCTATCACTCCAGAATGAATCTGATCAAGATGCAAATACTGAAATATAAAAGTTGGATACACCACAAGATGGAGTACAACTGCTAAACGAGAGGGCCATTCAAAGTAATATTCATTGTTTAGACAAATAGCAAAATCTCCTATGAAGGGGGGGGGTCTTTGTTTCTTACAGTCCCTTTCTCACAGCAGAGGCGTTGCTATGTTTATTTCCATGATGGGTCCCCAATCTAGTTACCCTGTGGGGGGGGGGGTGATGCAACCATCAATTGAAATTTGTGCAAATAAAATCACAAGGGTTTTCCATTTGTGGAATTATCTGCCAACTAGAGAATCGTCTTCAAATCTCATGTCAGATTAGTCATCTACAGCCTCAAAACTAAGTTTTCATTACTCATCCTCAATCCTTGCATCAGGTTTTTGACCTTTCCAAGAATTCTCATTCGATCTCATTAATCTGTAACCTTTGATTAATCAGTAAAGAAAAGAAAAAAAAAAAAACTTTCATATTGCCACTGGGATTTGGGGTTAGCAAGTTTAAGGGCATCAGTTTTTACAATTCAATTTAAAATTTACTCCTATCTCATGTGTGTAACCTCCAACCTTCGGGTGTATCTTCACAATGGCTTCTATAAAAAAGTATTTCTATGAAACCTAAAGTGTTTCATCAGGTCATTTCCATTTTTGTATAAATTCAGCTTTGTACCGATTTGATATTTGAGTTTTGTTTGTTTTTGTTTTTAGATGATTGATAGAGTAGACTTAAATCGTTCAGTTTATGATCCTCATAGAGTGTAAGAAATCTATATTAAGTCATAAAATAAACATGCTCTTAATTTCATGCCCCCCCCTCACTCCTTACACGACAGTGGGTGGGTGGTTTCAATATATAAGGTCTTAAAAATGGCCTGGGCTGGCTATGGGCTAAAGAGATGGCATAACGTTTTACGATTACATAGCACCCCCCCCCCCGGGGCTTTTGTTTACACTAGTGGTGGGACGATTAATCGGAATCGTAAGAATCGTGTATTTTGGGAGGTATCGGAATCGCATCGTTAAAAAATACCTTAATTTTCCGATTCCTTCATTACGATTCTTTTAGTCTGATGTTGAAAAAAAAGAAAAAAATTTCCTGATATTTCTAACCGCAAGAGAGAAATGTAGCATGTTATAAAAAGAAACCAAAGAAATTCATTATTAACAGGGCAATGCTTAGTGCCCCTCCCTTACAAGGTTCATTCATTCAGATCTATTGTAATCAAAACTACAAAAGAGTTAACTTGAAAAGAAGTATGCAGGGCTCTACATTGCGAGTAAAAATAAAAAAACGCTTATCTTTTTGGCGATTGTTTTTTTTTACTGACAAATCTAATACTGAATGAAAATGCTTTTTCAACTTATATTTTCTTAAAATAAAACGAGCAAAGTCAAATTATTTAAACAGTAAACGGTTTAATAGAACAATGTACTTTTTTTTTTCTTTTTTTAAAAGAAGGCTTTTGAAAGAAATATCTCTAAAATGAAATTGATCACGTTGTATTATTTCGCAAAGTTTTGACAGTTGTCGGCTTCTTTTGATGTTTCCAAAAAATCGACCCCATACCCATCTCTTCCAAACCTAAAGTTATTAAATGACCCCTTCGTTAATTTAAGGGTAATTAATTCAGTCAAGTTGTTTTTTTTTTAATTTCATTGAAATAAAATCCATTTTAATTTTTTTCTCCAGAAAGATAAAACCCTGAATTTGATTATATTAAAAGCAGAATATAATCTTTTTTCTAGAATTTTAAATTGAAAATTAAAAGTGTTTTGCGCAGTTTTTTGCCGAACGAAAAAGAAATTAATATATATATTTTTAAAAGGTTTTGTAATCAATTAATTTTTATGTCTAAATAATATTTACGATTAATTAAATAATTTCATTTTAAAAAGTATTTATGAATAGAATTTTACTTAAGACTTATAGTTTAGCAATATTGAACCGCATCAGCTATGTGTGAATTGAACACAGTCAACCAAAAAAAAAAAAAAAATTCAAAAGAAAATGCATACTTGCATTTTCTTATGTAAACTTTTATACATTGGTTTCAAAAATTAAATTCTATAAGTTTTTTTTGTTAACTACCGGTTGGTACAATTTACCGCCCCATCCCTTTATATTTTTTTCTTTGTCTTTTTTAGCGTTTTTTTTTTTTTTTTTTTTTTACAGTTATCACCACTTATCAAGGCCCGGAAGCCACTCAGGGATAAGGGTTATTGCAAGTACATTACGTTAGTGTGGAGATTTGATAAAGTGTTTAATTAGGGGGGGGCGGTTCATTAGGAATTTGTTAACATTGGACTTGAAGACATCCAAGTTGTAGTCCGGAGGGAAGCAGGCAGACGGAACAGAGTTCCACAGGTATGCAGTTCTAAGAAAGAAGCTTTGTTCATGGAATCCGCGTTTTGATTTAGGCACAGATATAGAGTGGGGAAATTTTTTCACAGTGGATTAATCTAGACGGGTGTTTTTCGTGAAAGATTGGCGAGGGGGACCAGGGATTGGAGTTCAGACAATCACCTGCCATGAAAATAATGATCAAACAAGGATAGGTTCGCAACGTCTCTTCTGTGGGAGAGAGGTTGCAGGGTAGAGAAAAGAGCATCCCCCACTAAACCACGAAGACTATTTTATACTCTGTCAAGGCATAATAGGCTGTTTTTGGCAGCTCCTGCCCAGATATGGCAACAGTATCCAATCCTTGGACATACTTGGCTTTTATATAGATAGAGAATTGCATCAGTAGTGAGATATCTTCTGGAGCGGTAGAAGGATCCCACCATCTTTCCAGCGACCTTGGCAACAGACTTGATGTACGTGTTCCGTTTCAGATCAGGAGTAAAGGTCAAACCCAGAAGCTTGTCAAAACACGGGGCCTCACCCAGACGAGAGCCATCCATCACAATTGATGCCAGCTGGGGATCAGAGCGTTGATGATGTAAGGATAGGAGTTTGGTTTTGGATGCATTAAAGGTAACCAGCCACATCTTCCCCCACTGAACCACGTGCTCGAGATCAGAGGAGAGAGAATCCGAGAGAACTTTGTCATTTACAGCCTTTGATGTGTTGCCGTAGATGGTCGTGTCATAAGCATAGATGTCAACGAATGATTTAAGTATGTGTTTAGGGAGGTCATTGATGTAGATCAGGAAGAGAGTTGGGCCCAGGATTGACCGAGGGACTCCAGCATTTATATTGCAGGCCTCTGATTTTTGTCCATCTACCACTACTCTTATGAGCCTTCGGAGAGAAATGATTTAATGATAGAACACATTTCCAGTTATACTGTAGCTGAAAATCTTGTGAAGTAGACCCTTATGCCATACCTTGTCGAAGGCCTTTGATATGTCAAGAGCAATTGCCCTAGAAAGAAAGCCTTTGTCAAGAGATTCACTAATCCTGTGGGATATAACCGTCAGCACATCTGCGGTAGATCTTGCAGAGCGGAAACCATATTGTGTGTCACTAAGAAGGTTATTCCTGCTGAGGTGGTTGACTATTTCTCTATTTAATATGGATTCCAACAACTTACTCATAACACACAGGAGACTTATTGGTCTGTACTGAGAGGGAGAGGACTTATCACCTGAATTCTTAAACACAGGGCAAACTGATGAGGTCTTCCAGGGGGTCGGAAAGCACTTCTCCTTAAGGCAACGCTTAAATAGTTTCGTAAGTATGGGAGCAAGTTCTGGTTGAAGCTTTTTTAACACTATAATTGGGATGCCATCAGGGCCAGTTGCCTTACTAGAATCTAGGTTCTTGATTAGCTTGGCGACCTCATGCACGGATATTTGTATGTTACCTAGCTTGTTCTGTGTTGTAGGAGGAAATATGGGGAGTTGATGGCCTTCGTCGCATAGGGTAGAATTAGCTGCAAAGTTCTTTGCAAATAGTTTGGCCCTGTCTGATGCTGACTAGATGACCTCTGGTCCATTGATAATGGTTGGGATAGAACGCACAACGCCAAAGTCCAAAAGAAGTCTTCCATGGAAACTTTTTGAAGTTGATGAAGATGATGAGTTGAAAGCCATTTGCAAAGTCTGTCAAATTAAAATATCGCGAGGAATAAAACCATCTAACATGACCACAACCAACATGTTAAAACATTTAACTATGATGCATCCAAATAAATTGGAGGAGCAAAATAAAAAAGAAAAGGAACAAAAAATTACCAACTAGTCACTCAGAGCAGTTTTATTAGTGAGGGTCGAAATCGCAGCGTCTTTATTTTTTTTTTTTTGTCTACGTCACCATCTAGGTGTCACCAATTTTTTTTAACCCTCCTTAACTTCAAAGAGTAAATACAATATATACAACTAAAAAAATAATTTTTAAAAATGCTGATTCTATTCATGAAAAATTCTTTTAACTAGAAATTAAAACTTAGGTAAAGATAGCTGACTGACAGCAACAGGAGCACTGGTTAACTACTGAACCACGTGGAAAGGTGTGGGGGAGAGGAAAAAAAGGAAATTAAATGATGATAATAAATTATGATAACCGTCTTTGAAAGGCACTAAACTCCTAAAATTTACTTCTTTAAAATTTTAGACGACACTCCCCGGCGATTTTAAAGCACTCTCTCTCTCAAAAAAAAAAAAAAAAAAAAAAAAAAAAAAAAAGATTTAATTTTTAAGTTTGGGAAAGATATATTTATTATAACCAAATTCTTGTATGAAGACTGGATCTACTTTATTGGACGTTAATTTGTGAGATAAGTAATTTTTCAATGTTTAATATGTTTTTAAAGTTTCAATTATCAATTACATTTTTTCAATTGCGTTTATTTTTCAATTTATTTAAAAAAAACAGGGTTTTAAATGTATTTTTCAAGGTAACAAGCTTCGAAAGAAGTCTAATAAAAAAAATCACTTAATTTTTAATTTCGACAACCCTGAGAATTTAATTATTAAAAAAATATTGAAATGTGACATTTTTTTATTTAACATTTCTATTAGTTCAATTAATTTTCTTTCAATAATTCATTTCACTCAACAAACTTCACCATTTTTTTTATCGTTTTCTGTAATTTTGGTAATTATGTTTGCTCAATTTTATCTAGTATTTCATTTGTTTTTTATAGTGGTATCATTTTTATATGTGTTCCTTTGATATACCCTATTTCAAAATTAGTTTGGCTAAACTTATTCTTCACGTTAGAAACAACGTGTAAAAGCAATGAAAAAGTAAGAAAAAATAATAGTTGTTAACTACTCCTTGTGAATTATGGAGGTCTGAAGAACTGCCGTCACAAATACAACTATCAATAGCCAAACAAAAAATCGTTTTTGAAATTCCTTTAATTGTAACTTTTCGCTATACCTACCTTTTTGGTATAAAACACAAAAACTTTCGATTAATGGTATTTCTCATATATGGTCATTAACTTTGGAAAGGTTATTTTGTATCTACGGCGCCATGTCACATGGTATATTGTTTTTTTTTCATTACGCACGTTCATTTATAAATTATTAAATTAAATATTTATCTTTTTTATATTTAATTAGTATATATTTTCTTTCTCTTCCGCTATATTTTTTTTATTTAATTCATTAAATCTGTTAATTATGAGGACCAAAATAATGAATCGTGTGTATTTATTCTCTAATTTTCTTGTTTTTGTTCTGTTATATAAATTCTATTTTATTTGTTTTTTCTCTGTATTCCAATTAAGTAAAATAAATTTTCTCTAAAATAAATTTTGCTAAGTTTTCCGTTTAGTTTATTATATAATAATTTTATTTAAACCAAAACACGACAGTGTACTGGTGTAGACATAAAATATCTCTTCCAAAGTTAGGGGACATATTTGGGAACTACCGACTATAAGTATAATACTACCTGGTATATTTCAAAACCATAATCCCCTAGGAATCGGAATCGTACTTGGTATCGGAATCGTTAATCAATATTTTCCTGGAATCGGAATCGTATAAAAATTAGGAATCGTCCCAACACTAGTTTACACCCAATCTTTTCAGGTTGTTCAGATCTGAGCACTGAAGAATGACGGATGATAAACGCAGTGCAAAAGAACAGCAGCATACTGAAAAACTCATTGGACTTTTATTCCGACCACCAAGTTAGAGAACAGCATCAATGTTGCAACTTTATTGTTCCAAATATCTTGCAAAAATTTCTGTATGAACCCAGAAACCTGGATTATGGTGCAACTTATGCCATGATCTGATCAATTATCTAATATCCCTAAAGCTATGGAGAAAATGGACACAATATAAATCAGATGTCTTTTCTAAAACCTCATTCATAATCAACAGTAAAGGCAGTAACAGATTTTTTTTTTTACATTAAAGGAAGAGAACGGCAAAACGTACACAACAATTTACGACTAAAATTGTAAGTTAAGGAATAATGGAACAGTCGTTAAAAAAAGTCCGATCAAACCTCGCAACCATGCTAGGTTTTCTTTCAGTACAAACAAATTTAACAGCATGTACACCAAAAATAAAAAGTAAAAACTTTGAATTGCAAAATTTTATACATTTTAGAGATTTTAATCTATGTCGGATATGTATTCATCCCAAAAAGTATATTTTGATGGGGTGGGAGGAGGTACAGTTTTCTTTTTCAACAAAGATTCAAAGCACAGGATGCTAACTGAACACCTGTATTTTAGTGAAAAGACAGCATTAAGAACTGAATGGTCTTTTGTAGATTCCAAGATAACTTTCACTTCTGAAAGTTACTCCCATTCTTAACAGCTTCCATGGGTTTCATGACGGCAAGTAAGAAGGGTTTTTTTTTTTTTTTTTTTTTTTTTACAAAGGCATCACCACATTATCAAGGCCAAGAGGCCACTCAAGGATAAGGGTTAAAGAGTGTACAGTAGAAATTGTTCAATATAGTAATCATTAGTAATGAAAATTTGGTAAATTTAATAACTTATATGGAACGGCTCATCAAGAACTTATTTACTTTAGACTTGAACACAACCATATTGTAGTCAGCCGGAAAGCAGGAAAACGGAAGACAATTCCACAGGCGTGCAGTTCTAAGAAAGAAGCTTTGTTCATGGAATCTACGTTTAGGTTTAGGCACAGATAAAGAGTGGGGGAAATTATTGATAGTGTTTACAGCTAGACGAGTGTTTCACACAATGTTTACTAACAAAAAAGTGGCTATACATAAGTGTTCCACAGACCACAGGATTCGAACCCTGGACTAATCACCATTAAGTCACTTCGCTTTTCAGTTTAACCACAAAGACAATTGTTAATGAGAAATAAACCCTAAACTTTATTTTAGTTTCGGATGATTCAATCTACCAAAAGAATTTGGCAATATACATCAAGTCAAACTTTCAGTATTTTCCTTTAAGCTAGGGTCATAAAACCGTTAGTAATAGACAAAGGCTACTAAGTTAATTAGGGAAGGCATAAAAACTAGAAATATGATAATCAGCCAATACAGAATTCAAATGTGACAGTGATACATGTTCATTCACAATTCTGAGGCAGCACATTCAGGACTGAGCAAATACTGGTGCGATTATGCAAAGGGTCTTATGTGAATGTATATCATAGGTTTGTCAATACAAAAGTGACTCCATAAGAAGCATTACAATCTGGGTCAGTTGATAATCAATTTGAGTTCCAACAGTTGAAATAGCCAAGTATCATCTGCTGTGTTGTGCAGTACATTGTCAGAGTCAAGGATTTGGGCGGTAAATCAGTCACCAAATTTGCTGAATCAGAAATAGATTCTGAGTTAACCTCATGACCTTAAGTCGCTTCTTGGGGGGGGGGCACACGTCGATTTGTGTAAATCACAGATCTAGGAAGAACCACTACAGTTAGGCACACTAAGAATTTAAGTTTCAGAAACATGTTTGGGGGCTAAGCAAAATACGCGATTACGAGTTCATCGGATTTACTAAACCTGCAAATATTAGTATGCCAATATTTGAACTAATGTTTATTTTTAATCTGCAAAATATATCTCCACTAGACAAATACCAGTATGAACAACAATTCCCCCCACCCTACTCGAACAGAAGTTTTGCATATCATATTCCTTATAAGTATTAAACAAACCTAGTTCGAAATTCATTAATATTTCCATACTATAAAATAAACTGGGAGATTACAGAGTCTTAATAGAAATTAATCTTGCTTTAATGTCTAATGAATATGGATCTAATTCGATGCAAATCTGAAATATTTGAATTTTTAAGTTGGCAGTTGTATACCCCCCCCCAACCAAACAAAAAAAATGTTAAACTAAAAAAATATTGATGTCTAATACCTATTAAATTTCGCAATAGTCAAAGTTATTTTACGAAATACTTCCATTCCTTTTTACCCACTTTGCATAAAACTAAATATAGCCCACATTATCCACCCTTATGCCTTGCTACCGAGTTTCAAAATTTATAATGATCGGTTAATTTATGGGTCAATCCTGTACACACAAAAGTAATTATCAGATAAATACCTGACTATTTATCTAGAAATAAATATATTAACATTTATTAAAGAGTGGAATGGTGAACTCTGGATAACCCTGTTGGTAAAAATACAAATTTTGAGTGATTGGAAACAATTTTTTTTATATTTGTTGATGAAAACGTTGGATTGACAAGTCAAAACAAAGCTAGAGGACAATGAGATTCGCCTATTTCTTTTATTCCTTTCCTACCTTTTTTGAACCGTTACTGGGGTGGGGTGGGGTGGTGTTCAGTGCAAGGGGGGGGGGAGTAGGTAGAGGTTTAGGGCCAACTCTTACGTTTATAAAACAAGTGGAGGGTTTATTGAAGTGGTGTGCAACTTCACTTGTGGGAAAACGAGTAAATATGGACTAGTTTTGTTTGTTGTTCGCAATAAGGTGTATTAATCTACCGATCAAATATTTTTCCGAGTTTTGTGGATCTTGGTTTTATTGTTATGTTTAATTTGTAATACATTAAAAGTATTACATAAATTGCGTTTATTTTTTTCTTTAAGCTTTCCTATAACATTATCACTAATCCGAAGTCAGAGTGGTAAATCCCTTTCATTGGCACAGTCATAAAATTTAGCAACGTTCCAGGATACACCATTATGTTTAATTTTTAATAAAATACCGTTTGATTTTGTTTTTTACAAAACAAAAATATATCCTCCTTTAGCCCAACCATTAACCTTACGTTTGCGTGAAGTATCCCCCACCCACACAAAAAAGTTTTTGGAAAAACATTTGCAAAATTAAGTTAAGAAATGAGATCTGCAAAAATGAGAAAATAATTTGAACTAATTTTCTATGTCACCGTTGTGAAACTTTCACAAATGTGACTGCTTCTTTAGGTGCTACCTAAAGCAATATAACCAACAAGTTTTGTTATCGTTTGGTAGAAATACCAAAACAAAAACGCATTCGTTTAATCCTGCCACTAACCCTAAGTTTTGGCGACAATGCCCCCCCCCCAAAAAAAAAGTTATATATATATAAGATCCAAAAGAACCGAGAAAGAAACAGTTAGAAAAGCAAATATTAAAACAATGTTGGCACAAATATGCACGGTGGATTAATTTATTGTCATCGCAAGAATACTGATAAAACTGCTCTAGTGTCTCGCATCTATGCATATAATTGTTTCGTAAAACGTTGAAATAAAATCATTCTGCTGCGAGGAGCAAGGGGTTGAGAGCTAAGGGAGTTCTTTTTATTTTTATTTATTTATTTTTTTTTTTTTTAGTTGGTGAGAGTAGATAACGTCCTCAACACATATCCACCCACGTCAACATTAATATATATATATATATATCCTTAGTTATAAAGATTCTACAATTAGACATGAATGTCTAAAATAAGAGTTTAATAGCCAGGCAGTATTGGGAACGAGGTTAGATTAATAAAATCTATTGAAATAAAAATAGCAATAATCAGATCATAACTTATCGCGCCTATTTAGTTGCCTCCCCATGAGGAGAGAACTTGTAATTAGTGAGGGGTCCCCTCACTAATTACAAGGGAGGGGATTCAAAAATGTGCACTGGATTGGAGTAAAAGTAAACATTGACAATTTAGGATTTCTCCTTCACTGACCGATAAAGACTAGTATCAGAACAGATACTGCACTTTTTTTACTAATAAAATATTTAGAATATTACAGAGGATCAGGTTAAATGAAAATGATTTAACAGCTTTCAAGCCTGAAGAGTCCAGAACAAAAAGGTTTTGGTTAGTTCATTTTTATAAAAATGAACTCCAGCTATCTTCAGCCATATTTGATTTAGCAGTTTCATGTCATTCTGGGAGAAACGTCAGTTGTTTTTATCTATTCAAAACAATAGAGGTCTTACGGTAAGTAGAGAAAAAACGTGGCAGATACTTAGGTCAGCCCCAACTCCAATATTCCTTGGAGGAAAGAAAGCCTTAGAAATATGAAAATTACCGATGCAATTCAGTTTATGAATTAAACTTATAACATTGGCCAATAACTAAAAGAAATGGTAAATGTTAGCTTTGGGATTATTATAATCTTTCACCTGACAAGAGATCAATACTTTAACTTTATTAGAAAAAAAAAAAAAAATGTTGCATGGAGAGAGTGGGGGAGGGGTGCACATTTGGAGATAATGAAAAATCTCAGTTAAACACTTTTTGGCAAAAAAGTAATAGGGACACATATCCTAATTGCCAAGTCGCAGTAAAATTATTCGGGTTAGGATTAGGACGCATTACTAATATCCACTTATTCAGCGATTTTAATGGGGAGTGGAGGCAATCTCACCCCACCTAAATTATTTACATGTTTAAACTCTTGTCCATATTTGAGTTGTCATTTTTAGTTTTCCAGCAGTTTTATTCTTCTACAGTACCAATAACTGAGCATATGCACCGCATCAGGTTTTGGTATTCAAGGTATTGCAAGTATCCCAGAATCCAGGATGGGTAACACCAGGCAACATCACACCTGCTTCCAATGCAGTTCAAGCTATAGGATCGATACCAGTCATGTTGCAAGCTGTATAGTCTATAGTTGTATGCACTCAGGCAAGATCTTAGTCTTCAACGTAACTTGGAATCTGAAGGATCCATGCTCAGTATAGTCATTTCAAAAGACATGAACAGTCGGACACTGTAAGGCATTCATAACCCCAATATCAAGCCTCTGGGTGCACGACTCAACAGATTCTTTCCCGTTTTGCTGCGGCACATCATGGCATGGTCATTATGCCAAAAATGGCCAGTAAATTTATAAAACTGGGAATCTTGTATATGCAGAACCATTAACTTTTTCTTCAAGTAGACAAATCGTATCAGTAGTTATTTTAAATGGTCATTTATCAAGACCAGATGCCACTCAAGGATAAGGGTCAATAAGAGATAGTTATGTGTGGGATAGCTCTGCATAGGAATCTGGGCATTGGATTTGAAGGTGACCAAGTCATAATCTGCAGAAAACCGGTCCTGTAATAATGTAAAAGGCTCTTCCAATGTATTATAACTAGGTCCAAGTTGGACACAGTAAATGTTTTAATTAGACTACAGACATATCAGCCACTTTTCAATTCATCCTGCTCTTATACCTCATAAGAAAAACGAATCAAGACAATCTGATTTTCAACTTTATTTTTCTAAAGTAAAAGCCTCACTTATTTAAAATTTTATCGGAAATATATTTTACAGAAATGTTAAAATTGTCTTAATGCAATAATATTTTAATTTAGAAAAAAAAAAGATTAGATTTTAAATTCATTTTCATCAGTTTCCTTCACTTATCGCCTGCCTGCCAGAAATGTTAGAATTACTTTACAGATACCTTCCAATCAGCTAAAACAAATTTTTAATCTGGTTCAAAGCTGTTACCAGTACCCAATTTTTTATTGGACTAATTCTGACATCCCTATTTAATAACAGACTTGGCATGACCTATTTCTCACACTATATAACTTGGACACAGGTTGCATCCTCCTTCCCACCTCGTTCACTTCTGAAAATGTAAACAAGGAAATCTGTTAAAATATTGGCAAAGGCATTTGTGTATATCCGGGTCCTTCCATTTATACCAGTTGTATCTGGTTCTAATCAAGTATAATGTCCAGATATCCTACAGCAATCGTGTAAATTTTTCAGCATCCCAAATTAAAACTTTAATTTTCTAGTTAAAAATAGTTTCAAGAAAAGGGTGAACTTTAGTTCTTTCTTAGTCGCTTTTTATATAAAAATAAAGGTTAGCATTATTTTTTTGGATGGAGTTGTTAAACACCAATTTTGGAAATAATTTTTCATATTAAAACTTATGGTAACTTGTACAGTATTATTCTGCATTTGTCACGTTTGATTACAACCCCACGTTTCGAATGTGGACAATACACCATCTACAAGAGCTACTTATAGCAGGAATGACCTCAAACCTATGAATAAAGATTTTGATCTTCGAGAAACAAAGTGATGAAAAATATTCATCTGCTTTTACATAAGTACATTTGCCAAAGGGGCTTTCTATCATTAATTTCATAATGCATTATTATAGTAGCCCGGCCATACATCAGTATATCTCTTATAACAAGGCACTTAGCATTCCTTAACAGAAAAGGACGAGTATTCCTCGCGGCAATTATTTAGAATTTGTATTTTCTTACACGCAAATGACCTGAATCATGCGATTAAATCGTTTTTGTTTAATTATTTTTGTGAGGTTTTCTCCTTTAGTGAAATATGATCAAGTATACTAGCTTATAGTACAGGTGTAAAAACAATGTTACAGCCTGGTTTTAGAAGTAAAATCAAGCTCAATTGATTAAAAACAAATGTTAAGAGCAGAGAGGAAAAGATAACGAAATAAAGTCTTACAACATGAAAAGAAAATGGAAGCTTAAACTTCCATCATGCCAGTAATTATAGGAGCAATTGGACATTTTAATGGAAATCGCTCCAGACGAGACGAAGTATTGTTTCCTACCCATCCTAGGATGGATATTGACTAGTAAGGATAGAATAGTCAACATGAGCCCATTTTTTTTTTTTTTTTTTTTTTTTTTAAGGCACTCAATACGTGTGGAGAGCTTAAAATATAAGAAATTACCTGGTGAACCAAGTACAATAGAGATTAGTTAAAATCTTAAGATTTCAGAATGTACAAGAGCTGGTGTAGGTGTATCAGAATTTTTAGGGAATTTGACACCCAACACAAAACTGCGAATAAAATATAAACTCGTAATTTTTTAAAAGCGGGTTGTTTATTTTCTTTATGGAATATACTTCCAAAATAAACTATTAAAGTTGTTTAAGAAATATTTTTTTATTTAAAAAAAAAAAAAAAAAAAAAAAGTTATGAAAAATGTTTTCATGGCAAGCTATTCAATTCAGCTAAATTTTGAAATTCATTGTAAAAATCCTTTCAAAAGATAATTAGTTTTCTGGGTCTATTTCAAAGATAATTAGTAAAGTCCTAAGATTTAATTAAGAAACACCACCTTGTACAAAAATTGATTAGCCCAAAACCGAGCGATTCTGCTGTTCGCAAAACGCAACAAACTTAAGTTTTTCTAAACACTGAATATACGGAGGCCCAAAATTACAACCAGTTGAAAGACTAACAATGATGTCATGTAATTAAATGGGAGGAAGGGTGTGATAATTTCCCCCCCCCCGATGTGCATCCATTCATTCCTATTCTGAACGTTTGTATAAATTTTTCCATTTTTTTAATTTAATTATTTTTCTATGTTCCTGTTTTTAAATTAATTTTTTAGTTATTGTTCAATATTATATAAAAAATGTTACGTCGAATGTTTCACATTCTTGCGAGCAAGGAAATTAAAATCTTGTATATAAAAAAATTATGCGAAACCTGTAATTTAAGAAATTTTTTGCAATTATTGTGAAAATGTTTAATAAACAATGCTTAATTCAATGGTAATATCGGTAGTTCGAGAAATTCATTTTTCTTTGGGTTATATCGTATACGGAGGGAGGGTCTTTTTTCGTAATGTTCCTGTAAAAATTGTTTTGTTAAAAACGACGATGCTTTATATAAAAAAAAAAAAAAAAAAGAAACTAAATTCTTACGTTTTTTTTATTTACTACTGAAAACTAACTTTAGTAAAGGTATTTTTTGCTTAAAAAACATTTCTAAGTTTTAAATAAAAATAATCAGTTCATTATATTCCGCGAATCATTTGATAAATACTGAAAATTTCATTAAAATTGGTTAATTTCCTGATTTTTGGTGATTTTTTTTTTTATAAGTAAATGGGAGGGGTCAAAATGTAATATCCCTTCAAAGTGTATTGTGGTTATGAGAAAAAGCGGCATCGTTTTTGTCTCATGTTCGTATATAACAAAATATTTTTGGGGATAATTTTGGTGTGCTAAAAACGAATCTGCAAACCGTTCCCGTCGCAAAAAAAAAGTCTCCATGATATGAATAAATTACTTTTTTGAAGAGGGGGCATTTGTGTTTATTGACTAAAAAGTTTGTTCGATTTCTTTTGCATTCTGAACTTGGGACTCTTTTCCAAGTCGCAGCCTTGCCTTCATTTATGCTACGCGTGAGCATAAACTAAGGCTGTTAAATGTGCACTCGCATACCAAACTGCCTTGTCAGTGTAGTATTGGTGAAAAATTAAAATTTGACGAAAAACAAGTAGATTTCCAAATATTCAACCATGTAATTCTATGTTATCACGGGTGGCCATTTTGTACGCGCAAGCGAGTGCACACAAAATGTCCGGATTTTAATATTTCACCAATACTACACTGTGACAAGGTACTTTGGTACGCGAGTGCACTAAGTGTATCAATTTTTTTTTTTGGGGGGGGGGGGGATTAGACACTCCTAACACAAAACTGCAAATAAAATTGCAAAAAACTCGTAATTTCTCTTTTTAAAGAGGGTTGTTTATTTTCTTTATGGAATATACTTCCAAAATAGAAATATTTTTTAATTCTTTTAAAAGTGCTTACAAAGTGCCGGCGCGCGTTCATGCAGCCATTTTTTTTTACGTATTAAATCAATTGAATTTTACGAGTTAAATTTTTCAATTTTTAAACTTTAAAAAAATCTATCAATTTTTCTATTGGTTCAATTTTTACGATATTTTCAGGGTTAATGTGAAAAGTTTATGCTCTTTCCAATAAACCGAATATAATGTTAGACAGAAGTTTTTGTTTTTTTTTAATTCACCCCCCCCCCATTTTGAAATGTCTCTTAAAATTTAGATAATTTACTCAACGCTTTATATATCACAAATTGAAGATAAAAATTAAAATATTTTATTGATCTTTTAAGTGTTTTTTTAAATTTACCTGGAAAACCCACGTTGATTTTTTTTTTTAAGTGAACGCTCATGTTATGCTTATATTATCAAGTAAATATCGGACGCTGACGACATTTCTATCTTTATAAAAAAAAAAAATTAAAATAAAAAAAAAAAAAAAAAAATCGGTCGAGTGGGTTTTTGTTTAACGGCAAAAACTTGAGTGATTGTGTTCAATTTTTCAACTAAGGAGGCCCCAAAATACTAATTTTGGTTCACAGCACGTAATAAGAGACCTTAATTGTGGCGCTTTGAAGCCACCGGAAGATAAAAGAAAATCAGAAATTTATCTTTATTTGAGCAGTGAAAAAACAGTTCATTTTTTTTGTAATCCTTGTTTAAAAAAGTATTTATTTAACAAGGACATAGAATACAAGTATAAATATGGATAAATTCTTAAAGTACCCATTGAATAGTATTTTTTTTTTATAGGCAAGTGATTTTTTGAGGGAATTTATATTTTTATAATCGAAGTAAGTAAAATTTCGTTGATTTTCTTTAAAAAAATTTAAAGAAAACTGATTTAAAGAAATATTGCATAATTTGCTATTAAACCTGTTTTTCAAAATTTGTCTTCGCTCCTTTAATTAAAAAATTAGGGTTTAAATTACATTTTTCAAGTAGTTATAAGCTTCGAAAGACAGCAAGTCTAAATATTCCAGTGTTTACCACAAATTTTTAATGGCGATTTTCTGACACTGTTACGAGTGCACATTTAACAGCACTTTTTATGGTTGCGTGTAAATGAAGGCTGGGCTGTGAAATAGAAAAAAATAGCCCCAGACTTAAGGGGTTAATACCATACAAATGATTAATTTGCAACGGAAACGGTTACCATATTCTTTTAAAGCACAAAATTTTTCCTCTATACGAATGCGAGACGAGCCGTAAAGTAAAATACCGATTTTTCTATTTCTTAATTTCCTCGTGTCTTTATTGAAAGATGGAAACACAAAAAGAAATCGAAAAACCTTTTAGCCAATAAACAAACACAAAAAGTCCCTCTCAGGTGGCCAGAAAGTGGGTGCTCATTTTAAGTTAAATTTACATGGAAAAGTGATCTCCCACTTTTCGAAAAAAGTAATTTCTTCATATCATGAAGACTTGTGATGGAAACAGTTTGCAGATGTTGCAATATTTTGGATGTATAATGGGGGGGGGGGTATATATTTTCAAAAAATACAAAAATTTTCAGAAAAATTTGGCACAAGGCCAAACATGGGGGAGAGGAAAGGACGGTCTTCTGTCTAATGCTAACTAATCTAACTAGTTCCTACTGTCACTCTACTTTCACCACAATACCACATTCATACTATACATCCATCAGCGTATAAATCCTTCGTCAGTCACCATAAGAACATCATACCATGATTAACTAAAAAAAAAAAAAAAAAAAAAAAAAAAAAAAAAAATGGAGGTTTGGGATATAAAACTTATAATACAAAGATAAAAATGAAGTATTTACAATGTTAGTAACAAAAGACCCCCCTCCCCATTGTTAAACTGTGGCAGGTATGTTAATTTGCCAGTCGAAAAGGTGATGTGGGTCCAAACGCTTTATTTAAAACACCTCTTACGAAGACTTCGAAAGGGAACCCGCATCTCAGGCGAATCAAGCGATCTGTCACCTAATTGGGGAGGGGAATGGGGCTATAAAAAAAAAAAAAAAAAAAAAAAAAAAAAAAACCCCGAGACAAACTTAAAAATGGCCTAATGATCTATCACACACTAGTTAGGTTATGAACACAGGAGCCTAAAAAAATGGTCCTACTCTTGCCTAAACCGTGACCTACTCTGGACTAAAAACGAGTCAGAGCTGACGTTCGTTTCTGCTACCCAAAATTCTTTTCCTAAGGGACATCCAAGAACGAGTCAAGACTTGCTTCTCTCACCAGACACACGCGCAACTAACACCCACCTTTCAACAAAGTCTGACGAAGAGAGTCTAACTCTCGGCCTTGATACGACTCTTCAAATGATAACGGAAGATTCGTATAAGGTCGAGGGGAGCAAAGTCCTCAGATCCATAGACCACTCATGCGTGTTCCAGATAACACCTCTCATCACTGCTAGCAACGTCAAACAATTCTTTTGTAAGCCTATCCGTTGTCGAAGCCAAATTGCTACATACATTGATAGGAACCAAAGTTAACAACGATGTGTTCAGTATGCGAACCATGAGATCTGCAACAGACTCAATCAGCGGCACCACGATGTGACAAAAAAAACGAAGGTGTCATAAAGTCTCGACCTCATCGCCGCACCGTTTACAAATAGGAGAAACCGTCAAGCCAGCTGAGTGAAGTCTCTTACCGACCCAGAGAGCATCCCGAATTACCAGCCAGGTCAAGGATGCCTCGTCGTTAGTGAGGCATCCTGACCCAGGCGCCCAAGGCCAGATTGAGCGGAGCTGCCCCTTCGTCAAAGGGAGCCCTTCACCAATAACATCCCTTACGGATCCCCTCACTAACACCCGATATAATGCCTTTCGGGACAACAGAGCGTTGGAGAGGCTTTCCTTAAGAGGCACTTCAGCGTGCGCCGGCACTCACGGTAGAAGAGGCATTCACCTTGGGGCAACCTGTGTGCCTCCCCCTCGGACTGGTGCACCCTTTTCAAAGCCGGAAAGGTTTTCTTGGTGTCCTCCATCCAGAGGCCACCGTCTTCCGTGCGCATTCGATCTAGGTAGTAGAGCCGTAGTGCGTGGAGCCGAATCTACATGTTTGGCATACTTAGACCGCCTTCAGAAGGATGTAGATAGCAGACATCGCGACAGACCATAGGGGCCCTTCCAAGCTATAAAGAGTTGAAAAGAGCCCTCTGCAAATATAGCAGTGTATCTGACAGGATTGGAAGCACTGATAGACGATAAATGAAGATTGGATAGATGTAGGTATTACACACCTCCGCTCTCCCCTTTCATGAAAGGTTTTTACCTGCGCAGCTGCAGACCTAACCGCTTTCAGAACCTCCGACCAATTTTTCTCCAGCTGGGGATCACGACCAAACCAGACGCCGAGTATCTTGCAAGGCCCGTCACTCCAACTGAAGGGGCATACTCCTCCAGGCACCAATGCACAAACCCGAAGACTTGTCGCAGTTAATTTTGGCCCCTGTTACCGTTTCATACAATCTGATTTCTACACCGATGACACTAATCTCAGCACTGCTCATTACAAGCAGTTACGTCGTCGGCATAGGCAGAGTACTTTACCTGGGCATCCGCACCTGGCAAAATGATTCCGCGTAGGACCGGATTCATCCTTAGCCTGCGCAAAAATGGCTCTATCGCAAGCTCGTATAGCATGGGTGATAACGGGCACCCTTGACTAATTGATCGTGACAAACTGAAGGGTCTCGACCTCTTCCCATTCACTTCTACCATCACCGCGGGGTTAGCATAGAGAAGATGAACCCACGAGCGAAATTGTGGGCCAAAACCAGCCACCGACAAAACGGCCCCCATGCTACCTATGGTCAACCCTATCGAAGGCTTTGGACTGATCTGAATTGATCAGCACAGCCTCAGTGTCGACTTTTTCTATCATCAGGCGTATCGTGTGCAAGTTAATCTGGATTGTCCTGCGCTTCACAGCACACGTTTGCTCGGGGCTAATGAGACGAGCCAGGACAAGCTGCAGACGATTTGTGAGAATCTTGGCCAAAATCTAACTCAGCATTAAGCATCGTTAAGGGCTGGAAATTACTTAACCCATCCCCACCATCTTTGCTTTTACAAACAAGTTTTATCACATCCCTGGTAAAGTACTTGGGGATTGAGCCGTTCCTAAACCACAAGTTAAATAAAACCATCAGCAAAGGGACAAAGATGTGCAACAACTTCAAATACACTTCGTAGGGAAGACCATTGATCCCCGGTGACCTATTCAGGCCAACCTGCTTTAAGGCTTCAATGACTTCATCCTCCGTTATGCCACCTTTGCACCTAGCCGCTTCGGTCGTCGAAAGACGAGAAAAGTCAGCCAAATAGGTGTCGAACTGTTCTAATGACAGACCAGGTTCCATAGAAAAAAAGCTCCTGGAAATAAGA
This sequence comes from Euprymna scolopes, assembly GCF_053919585.1. Classification (NCBI taxonomy): domain Eukaryota; kingdom Metazoa; phylum Mollusca; class Cephalopoda; order Sepiida; family Sepiolidae; genus Euprymna; species Euprymna scolopes. The sequence continues at coordinate 906,676 of NC_136523.1, forward strand.
TCTAAATGCCTCCTGCACACCCTGATTTGTGGTCACGGTACGCCCGTCCTGCAATGTGACACGAGCGATGTGCCTATCAGCCACTTGCCTAAGCTCCTCTGCACGCAGTTCAGCAGCCATGTTTGTTGCTTCATGGGGCATTCTTTTTAACCTAGCCTTAATCACTTAAGCTTGGTGCTCCTTTTCAGTAAGGGAGGCAAGCTGAGCCTTAAATTAACGCTAGCACTATCCCCCTCCTCCACCGCCTGATCTAATCTAGACTTCAGTGTCACTTTAGCTGCCCTAGAATCTAGGTCGTCTTTTGCTAAAGTTGGCAGAAAAGGACCTAATGGCTTCCTTAATTTTTACCCACCACTTATTCCCAATAATTGCTCCTGTCAATTCTCTTTGTAGGGTTAGTAATAGCCAAAAGATTGATGATGATGTCTGTACTTGCTCTTATGACCTTTTTCGTTTTTCGGTCCACTACAAATAGTGTAAGACACTTTTTTTCGGATTTCCTCCAACTTTGGTAAGTTGACAATCAAACCTATATCGGTGACGAGCTCCAGGCATTGTTTTGCCTTTTCAATGAAGTCTTTAACATTGATGTCTATTTTTGGGGGTTTAGTCCAGATGTTAGGCATAGGTGTGACGTTCTCAGATTCCATCGTATCGATGACAATGGGCGTCTGGCTCATGAAGCGGCCATAGCCGGACCGTTTAAAAAAACGGTTAAGCAAATAGTCCACACAAAAAAACTAGAAAAAAAAAAAAAATCCGATCATGATAGAAATAAAATGAAAAGGACAGAAATCGCTTACAAAATAATGCACCGCACAAGTCAAAAGACGTATAATGGGGTATGATCCCACACAGTCGGACGATTCTATTTATAAACGATACTGCTAGGAACTGACAAATCAAATTAATTCACGTTCTGCTACCAAACAATCAGAAACCAGAATTGCTTCATAAATATTAAACCTTTTCTGTAACAATTGCACATGTTTTTTCCGTCTCAACACTGTAAGAATATTTTCCTCTGTGGAATTGTCTACTGCAAACAAGTCACTCTCAGGACTTGTGTGTAACAATGAACCATCGGAAACCGTTCTGTCTACTGCAAACCAGTCCGCTCTCAAAACTCGTTTAGAAAACGAACCATCTGAACCTAAACATGGCTTACACTTATAGAGGTTATGGGCCCAGTGTACGTCTTTATTTCGATGGATCCGAATCAGAATTCAAATTGTGGCAAGTTAAATTTCAAGGATATCTACGAATCCAAAAGCTACACAAAGTACTTCAAACACAACCTGAAAACAGAAACGATCCCGACTTCATTGAAAAGAACGCAACTGTCTTTGTGGAATTAATACAGTGTTTAGATGACCGAAGCCTATCACTGGTAATGAGAGAAGCCCTGGACGATGGGTGCAAAGCATTAAACATATTGAGACAGCATTATTTATAGAAAGGAAAACCCAAAATTTTCTTTATACACTGAACTGACCTCTCTAAAACGAATGGAATTAAGCCGAAACTATTACTGATTATATTATAAGAGCCGAAACGACTGCAAATTCTTTAAAAATGTCTGGTGAAGTTATAAGTGACACTGTTAATTTCCATGATCCTTAAGGGATTACCGAGTGATTTCAAGCCATTTACCACTGTGATAACCCAGAAAGAAAAACCCATGACTTTTAGCCAATTCAAGGTAGCACTCAAAAGTTACGAAGAAACTGACAAAAAAAAAAAAAAAAAAAAAAAAAAAAAAAAAAAAAAAATCACAGAAAAAAATGAATCCACAAATATGAAATTTAAAAATACACATCAAAACACCAAAATTAAATTATACCCATGCCAGGAATAAAAACCGCAACTTTGTTTTTTTTTACATGGGGGTCACCACTTATCAAGGCCCGAATGCCACTCAGGGATAAGGGTTATTGCGTGTACAGTAATCAACGAGATAATATTGTAGTAATCATTAGTATTGGGGGGTTTTGATAGTGTCTTACTTAAAGGGGCAGTTTGTCAGGAGTTTGTTTATGTTGGACTTGAAGACATCCAAGTTGTAGTCAGGTGGGAAACAGGCAAGCGGCAGAGAGTTCCACTGGCGTGCAGTTCTAAGAAAGAAGCTTTGCTCATGGAATCTACGTTTGGATTTAGGCACAGATAAAGAGTGGGGAAAATTATTGACAGTAGTTTCAGCCAAATGGGTGTTTCTCGTGAAAGATTGGCGGGGGGGGGGGTTGGAGCTCAGACGAGCACCTGACATGGAAATAACGATAAAACAAAGAGGCTCGCAACGTCTCTTCTGTGGGAGAGGTTGCAGGGAAGAGAAAAGGGCATCCTCCACTAAACCACAAAGTCTATTTTGTACTCTGTCAAGGCAGGATAGGCTGTTTTTAGCAGCTCCTGCCCAGATGTGGCAGCAGTACTCCATCCTTGGACGTACTTGGCCTTTATACAGATAGATAGTGAGATATCTTCTGGAGCGGTAGAAGGATCCCACCATTTTCCCAGCTTCCCTGGCAACAGATTTTATGTACGTGTTCCATTTCAGATCAGGAGTATGGGTCAATCCCAGAAGCTTGTCAAAACATGGAGCTTCCAAGACGAGAGCCATTCATTTCAATTGATGCCAGATGGGGATCAGAGTGTTGGTGATGTAAAGATAGAAGCTTGGTTTTGGATGCATTAAAAGTACCAGCCACCTCTTCCCCCATTGTACCATGCGCTCAAGATCAGAGAGAGAATTAGAGAGAACTTTGTCATTTACGGCCTTTGATGTGTTGCCATAGATGGTAGTGTCATCAGCATAAATGTCAACAAATGATTTAAGTATGTGTTTTGGGAGATCATGGATGTAGATCAGGAAGAGAGTTGGGCCCAGGATGGACCCCTGGGGGACTCCAGCATTAATACTGTGGGCCTCTGATTTCTGCCCATCAACCACTACTCTTATGAACCTATTGGAGAGAAATGATTTAATGATAGAGAAAACATTTCCAGTAATACCGTAGCTGGAAATCTTGTGAAGTAGGTCCTTATGCCATACCTTATCAAAGGCCTTCGATATGTCAAGAGCAATTGCCCTGGAAAGGAAACTTGTCAAGAGATTCACTAATCCTATGTAATATAACCGTTAGGACATCTGTAGATCTTGCAGAGCGGAAACCATATTGTGTGTCACTAAGAAGGTTGTTTCTGTTGAGGTGGTTGACTACTATATTTAATATGGATTCCAACTTACTCATGACACACAGGAGACTTATGGGTCTGTACTGAGAGGGAGATGACTTTTCACCTGAATTCTTAAATACAGGGCATACTGATGAGGTTTTCCAGGGTGTTAGAAAGCACTTCTTAAACAGTTTTGTAAGTATGGGGGCAAGTTCTGGTTGGAGCTTTTTCAGCACTATAACTGGAATGCCATCAGGGCCAGTTGCTTTACTGGAATCAAGGTTCTTGATTAGCTTGGCAAACTCACGCACAGATATTTGTATGTGGCATAGCATGGTGTGTTATAGGAGAAACTACAGGGAGTTGATGGTCATTGTCACATAGGGTAGAATTAGTTGCAAAGTCCTTGGCAAATAGTCTGGCCTTATCTCATGCTGACGAGATGACCTCAGGTCCATTAATGATAGTTAGGATAGAACGCACGCTTCTGTTCAAGATCCTGTTTGCTATTTGCCAGAACTGTGGGAACCAAGCCGCTGCTCAGCTACTTTGGATTTAACGGACTGAGCATATAGCTCTCTTGCATGTTTTATTACTCTTTTACAGTGGTTGCTGGCAGTCCTGAAAGCAACTTTAGTCTCAGTACATCTATTATGTTGATAGCTATGGAAAAAGTGATTTCTGTGCGCGATGGCAGCAGCAGATTCTGGGGAGAACCATGGCTGGCTGTTAGGTTTTTGTTGGAATATTTTGAATGGCATGAATCGGTCTATGCCTACAATTAACCATTCGGTCAAGTCTGATACTATAGAGGACACATCCTTTTTAAACATGGAATGTAGAGGTAGGTCAGATATGAATGTACGGAAGCTATCCCAGTCAGCCATAGAGTATCGATATACAGTACGGTGGAAAGGTACATCTGAAGGCTTATTACATTTCATTTATATCTTAACTGCTACAACAGAGTGGTCAGAGGATCCCAGAGGAGATAGAACGGAACATGAACACAGCTCAGGGGAAGTTGTGAGGAAAAGGTCTAGAAGGCTTGCATACTGACCGCGTGTATCGGGCACATGGGTGAGTTCGTGAACAATCTGAGTGAGGTCATAGGCAATGACAAAATCATGACAAAACCTCCCCTCGTCATCGGTTTTATTTGAGTGGGTCAGCCATTCCACATTATGGACATTGAAGTCATCGCAAATGGGAATGTTAGCCAAAGGATGAGCAGACAGGATGTGGTCAATTTTCTCAGATATGCTCTTAAAGATAGTAACCCCACAACAGTGTGGGGGGGGGGGCGATAGAGGGCAAATATAAATGCAGTGGTGTAAGCTAGTGCAACCCGGAAGCACATATAAGGTAAATTAGGGTCTTCTCTGGAGATATCCCTACCACATGGAAAGCCATCTTTGATGTAGGCACATATTCCATGCCCATGACGATCTTGGGGGGTCAGATGTTAAGTTGGAGTATCCTTTAATTATGAATTCGTCTAGAGAAGTGGTTGGCCCTATGCCAGTTTCACTTAGAATATGTCCGGTTTCGTCTCCTGTAATTGTGTTTTAACCTCTGGAAGGTTGGAACGTAGACCCCTGATGTTGGAGAAGGAGACCTGGTAGTAGGGGTCTATGTTGGTGGATGGGGTTCTAGGTTTATTAGTGTTTCTTTTTTGGAGATTTGTCATGATCGAGGTTTTGGGGTTTGTGGAGCAGGTCGGTAGACTTGGTTGGAGCAGTACAGAGAGGGAAAATAAGAGAAAAAAAAGATTTTTTTTTTGTGGCACACAAGGTAAAGCCGTAACAATTACCCACAAGTATGGCATCGAGAGGCCCTACCAGAAACTACTGTATGGTCCAGAATCCATTCACCAAATGGCAATACAGCAGCCCCGGTACTTTGCACCTACTGATAGGACAGCCTCCTTAGTGGTGGATCCAAAAATAATTTTTCTCCTAAGAAAAGTACAAAAATTATCTATAATTGTGAACAACCTAATCACAAGAGTTTTAATGTAGATACAGGACTCAAAGTGGCCACTCCATTAAAAATGTAGAGAGCTCTGTTAGCTAACATACATTTATTTTTTTGTACGTTTAATGCTTCAACAAACAATTTTCTTGTCGATTGTGGGGCCACAGCATATGTGATTACAAAGGAATCTGATTTTATCAATTTTGACCAACTTTAAGCCACCAAATCATTTTGCAGAACTAGCTGACGGGAGTCGAGTAAATGATATTGTTTTGAAATGAGGCAATGCTAAAATCTCGCTAAAGAACAGTAAAGATGAACTATGTTTCTGTATTCTAGAAAACGCTCTTCTAATCCCAAAATTTAATATATTTTCTGTACAAGCTGCCACAAAACAAGGTGCAAATATAAATTTTAGGCCCAATAAATCCAAACTGGTATACCCGAATGGAATTGTATTCGACATTAAAGAAAATGGGAGACTATATTATTTAGATAGCGTAGTCCCATCGAAAACCGCCTGCCATGATCTACAGACATGGCATAAAATTCTTGGACACTGCAATATTCCAGATATCAAAAAGTTGCAGACTGTAGTTGATGGAATGAAAATACAAACATCAAAAAACTTCAACTGCGATGTCTGTACGCAAGGGAAAATGACAAACTATCAAAGCAAGATACCAGACAAAAAGGCCAAAAATATCCTATCAACGGTGCATTGCGACTTGAACGGTCCCGTGGAACCGATAGCCAGAGAACATTATAGATGTGTTGAATTTCGTAGATGACCATTCACGTTTAATAATGGTTTACTTTTTAAAGAACAAATCTGATACCCTGCTAGCAACTAAGAAATATCTAGCCGACATGGCTCCCTACGATGAAGTCAAGTGTATATGCTCTGACAACGGCACGGAATTCACGAATAAAGACTTTGAACTTTTACTAATTAACCATCATATTAGGCATGAAACATCAGCTCCTAGATCGCCACACCAAAATGGGACTGCTGAACGTGCGTGGCAGACACTTTGAAATGACAAAATGCCTACTCATTGAATCAAAACTCCCTAAAAACCTCTGGACGTACGCACTTATGGTGGCAGCTTATATACGCAACAGGTGCTTTAACAAAACACTATCTAAAACTCCATATGATTTTCTGTAGTAAAAAAACAAATTTAAGCAGAACGCATATATTTGGTTCAACTTGCTTCGCATATATAGATAAAAAGAGTAAATTGAATATTAAAGCCGACAGAGGTATATTTCTTGGATACAATAAAAACAGTCCAGCCAATTTAATATTTTTTCCAGAAAAAAGAAGATGATGTGTAAAATTCACAGACACGTTTAATTTATAACTAAAACAAACGAAGACAATAAAAATGACGGACACAAGAGTGTCCATGATGATAAAGTCGAAAGGTATCCCAAAAGAAATAGAAGGCGACCCGATTTTTTTGTGGTCGACAATATAAAAGATTATCAAATTACTATTCAATGAAAAATGCGCCAAAAAGCTTTAACGAAGCAATTAATTCAGAACATTGTGAGGAATGGAAAATTGCCATGAAAAAAAGAAATAGATGCCTTAACCGAAAATGATGCCTATACGGTAGTGCCTCTCCCAAAAGATATACATGTTATTTCTACAAGATGGGTCTTTACAAAAAAAAGACTACAGCATCAGGCGTAGAACAGTACAAAGCTAGATTTGTTGCTAAAGGTTACTCAGATTTACGGTATAGAATATTTTTCTACATTTTCACCGACCAAACCTAACGACAATCAGAATTTTACTGCAAATTGCGTCACAATATGACCTAAACATCCATCAAATGGACGTAAAAAATGCTTATTTGAATGCCCCAATAGACTGAAATTTATATTACCCCTCCAGAGGGATTTATAATGAAAAATAAAAATAGCGTGTGGCGACTTAACAAGTCATTATAGGGTCTAAAGCAGAGTGCTCAGTGTTGGAATACAGTATTTCATGATTATATTATTAAACAATTTAGACAATGCGCTGTAGACCCCTGTTTATATACCCAACAAAGACGATAAACTACTGATTTTGGTTTTGTGGGTCGATATTTTAATCGCATCAAATTGTGACATAATGTTGACCGATGTAAAGAACAAATTAAGTAAAAGATTCAAAATGACCGATCTTGGCAAAATATCCTAGTTTCTGGGGATAAAATTTACTCAAAGCAAAGGACTTGTTACGGTGACTCAATCGAGATTGATCGACAAAATACTATTAAAATTTGGAATGGGAGAGTGCAAGAAACGCTCTACACTGGTCGAAAATGATAATAAAAATATACACACAGAATCTGAAATAAATGACAAACAATACCGCAAAATTATAGGTAGTAATTAATGACTGCAACCAGGCCCGACATGCTATACAGTAACAAAACTGTCACAAATTATCACGACCGACAATGAAGGATTTAAACAGAGCTAAACAAGTCCTACGTTATTTAAAAAGGAACTAAAGAACAGAAGGAAGTATTTAGAAAATCAAGATATCCTCTAAAATTAGAAGGGTTCTTGGATTCAGACTGGGCAAACGACGGAGATCGCAAGAGTATATCTGGATATTATTTCAGACTCAGAAAATGGGCCTATTATTTCATGGAAATCTAAAAAGCAACAGATTGTATCTACGTGTGAAGTAGAATTTATCGCGATCACACACACAACCCAGGAAGCACTCTAACTTAAAAATATCCTAAAGACTATTTTAGCACCAGAATTAACTAAAAGCCCCGTAGTAATTGTGATAATCAAGCCAGTATAGTCTTAGCACAGAACATGATAATCAACCAAAGATCTAAGCATATAGATATAAAATACCATTTCATAAAAAACGAAGTGAAAAAGGAATTCATTATTTTGAATTATATATCAGAACAAAATATCGCTGATGTATTCACAAAACCCGCAACAAGAATAAAGTTACAGCGTTTTTTCTCAAAACTTGTTGAGGGATTCAACTGAATAATTTTTTTTTTTTTTTTTTTTCACGGCCCTGTATGTATATAAATTTCTATATATCAGGACTTGTGTATAACAACGAACCATCTGAAACTTTTGAAACTAAACATGGCTTACATTTCTAGAGCAGATTCATTTTTAGCCCACCAAAATCTACATTTTGTTATATACAAACGCAAGACGGGCCTTAATGTAAAAATTTTACCAATAAAGCTGTGTATGCATTATAAATGTTTCTTCTGTGTCTCATGTTATACATTAGGGGTCATTTCGAGTAGTTTATTTACTGCATCCATCTGAACTAGAGAAAATCATGATTTAAATGTCTAGGTCTTGTAACGATGAATATGTAATATGGCCGACTTAAGATGTTCTGGAGACCAGACGGGTGATTAAAAAAAGTCAGATCGAGTGTACCAGAAAACGAAATAAGACCAAATTGACAACTCGGAAATTCTAAAATGAATAACTTTAATGGTTAAATTATTTTAAAAACATTAAAATTTTGGTTGATGTACATGCATTGGCTCCGACGTTGTACACAGTTCATTCGAGGGAGCATTCATTAATCCAAAAAGGAAAGTTTGGCGTGTGTGGCCATTTGTTTTGTTTTAACTTTGAGCTTTTCGGATTATTTTGTTAGGTTTTATTTTTTTGGTGGATATTTATCAACAGAAACAAACAAAAAGGAACACATTTAGTTTACATAAAATTCTGCAATTTGCAATAAAATGTTAAAAGGTATCGGCCTCTGTGACCGTACTGTTGTCGCCACTGCACTTATGTTACTGTGCTTTTTTTTTTTTTAGTAGTATTTTCAAGTTAAATTCAAGTTTTACAATATTTTTGTTTATTAAATTGTTCGGTGAAAGTACAGAATTGCACCCGCTAGTTCGGTAACAAGCGCACGCAACTGAAAATAAAACGATTTTTATTAAAAATTTAAATCATGAATTTATTCAAACGGTCCTTTATCTTGCTAAATCAACCCCACTAAAAAAAAAAAAAAAAAAAAAAAAAAAAAAAAAAAAAAAAAAAAAAAAAAAAAAAAATATATATATAACAAATGTTATCAAAGGCAAGATAAGTTCCTTTTCCACCAAACTGGATATATTTTTTGTGTTTTTATTCAATGTAACATGTTTATTCAGCTCGAAAACCATAGTGTTTACCGATGTATTGGAACATTCAAGATGGCGTCTGATTCTCTCTTTAACACTGTAAGTTTGGGAGAAGGTGCTATAAATAAAAAGCCGGTTAAAATACTGTTAAAAACTCGCTCAATCTGTTACCGTGACATAGGTTGACATATTCGGCGGGTTTTTAATAGTATTTTGTATAGTTTTTTATTTATAACACCTTTCCCCAAACTTACGGGTTAAAGAGGATGTGAGACGCCATCTTGAATTTTCCAATACATTACATCGGTAAACGCTATGTTTTTCGAGCTGAATAAACATGTTACATTGAATAAAAACAAAAAATATATCCAGTTAGGTAGAAAAGTAACTTATCTTGCCTTTGATAACATTTGTTATATATATTTGTTTTTTGACAACTTTTTCGAATCTATGTGTACAGTAATACAAACTCAGTTATTTTTCTACCTAACTGGGTAATATTTTTAGTGTTTTTATTTAATGTAACATTCAGATCGAAAAACGGTGTTTACCGATGTATTGGAAAATTTAAAGTGGCGCCCGCCCGACTCTTTGACACGGTAAGTTTGGGAAAAGGAGTTATAAATTAAAAAGAAAAACGACAAAATACGGTTAGAAACTCGCTCAATATGTTACCGTGACATAGACCGACATATATTCGGTGGGGTTTTATTTGTTATATATTTGTTTTGACAACTTTTTCAAATCTATGTGTACAGTAATACAAACCCAAATTTTCGTGTTAGAAGTTAGCAAAATTTGTCAAATCAAAAACGCTTTAGTTTGACAAGCAAGAAGCTTTTGTAATCGTCGTCATCGTGTCGAAAGGGAATAATTTTATTAAGAGATTCGTCTTGTTTATTCATACTTTAGGACGTTAATTTCTCTTCAACTACTTTAACGCAACTTTGATGAATTAAAAAAAAAATCCTACAATTACGCCAATATTTTTAATTATATTCGATTTTTGTTAAGGTTATAATACTTAGATTAAAAGTATATTCAAATCTTAAAAGTATTTTTATAGTTTCTCAAAGTTGAGTTTTTTGGAGGTTTTTTTTTAAGTAGTCGGAAAGTCGGTACTTGTGCATTTAACGAACCAGACGTAACTCAGCATTTGCTCGGCTTTGTCCGACGCATGACGTCAACAGCCGGATATAACCGAGCGTTGCCGATTAAGCAGACGAGAATTTCGCTATCAATTGGAAGAGTGTCACAACTCAAGAAACGCTTATTTGAAGAGAGTTTTAAAAAGATAACTGACGAAATAATGAATATTACAAACCTTGCGGACCAGATCCAGACCCCAGAGGCTGCACTAAACTTTTGCCAGCAACGGAAATTGTTGGCAGAAGAGAAAAGGTGTTTATTTACATTTTGGCCAGGATTGTGTACTTGCAAAGTACACAAGCCTTTCCGACGGTTACGGTTGGAGGTGTAGAAGTGTAACATGTCGATGGACTTCCATTAGGATTGGGACCTTCTCAAAATCTCGACTAACCATCGCGTGTATAATAAAAATAAAAGGGGTTTGTATTACTGTACACAGATTCGAAAAAGTTGTCAAAAAACAAATATTATCAAAGGCAAGATAAGTTACTTTTCTACAAATCCTTGTTTCTGGCGAAAAAAAAAATGTACAAATAATCCTTGTTCCTGCCCCCCCCCTTTACGTTAAAAATTGAAAAAAAAAAAGTTTAAAAAAAATTGTTTTATATGTATTTATTTTGAAAATAGAAAACAATTTCAAACAATAAAAAAAAAAATTTAAAAAAAAAAAAAATGAACGGTAGGTTTTTGCTTTTTATCTAATTTTATGTTTCTACATTTTACAATTTCATTGTACAGTTATTTTGTTGTAGCGTTTTTATTTTATCGCCAACGCTCGGTTTTATCCGGCTGTTGACGTCATGCGCCGGACAAAGCCGAGCAAATGCTGAGTTACGTCTGGTTCGTTAAATGCACAAGTACCGGAAAAGTCTAACAATTCCTAATTCTCGTATTACCGAACGTAGTAAAAAGGAGTTATCTCCCTCAGCACAATGACAACAATTGCAAACGCATGCTTTTGGGTTTAGTTCGGCAAAAGTTGGTTTAGTCACGGCCACTAAAACTTAAAAGCACAAAATAAAGTGGCAAAGTCGAAAGGTTAACTATACAAAGTTAACTCCCCAATTTTATTTTTGTCCCTCTACAGAAATTGAACCAAACCAACTTTTTGCCAAACTTGCGGTGGCAGTAAACACCTAAATTTGAGTTTAGTTAGGATTAAAGTTTGGTTCAAATTGTTAAAGGCGAGGTAGGGGTGGAGATTAATTGCACGTTTCGCATTCTAAAACTATTTTTTATCCTAATAAATTGGTAATTAAGCACTCGTTACCGTGCTGAAAGATTTGGAAAACCATTTTTAATCTGGGGAGGGGAGGGTATTTTTTTAACTTCTGTGCTCCCACCTAACAATTTAATAAGGTATCCTGAAACTTTTAGGAATGGTTTTACCTTGCTGCAAACTTTTAAAATAGCGCGGTAACAAACACAAAAAAGGCCGGTCCCGTTCGGTTCAAATTCTGTAGAAGCACCGTTAATAAGGTCACTTTCCGGCTAAGCAAAACGGAGTTCAGTTTAAGTTTTCAGGGGGGGGGGTACTTAAAGTAACCCTTTTTAAGGTTTTAATATGCCTTAAGTTCATATAAAGGCACTATAGTGAAGAAACAGAATTTATCTCAAGGCGCCCACGGCATTTTTTTAGATTAGGTCCACCTCAATTTTCTTTTGAGTGACGACTTGTATAGATTTTCGACTATCGCATTGAAATTTTTCAGAAATAAAGTTATCGAGATATAAAAGTTGTAGCATGCATTGTATTCTTTGGTGACCATCTTTTTTACACGGTTGCGCGCGCCATAAACAAATCTACGCGCGTAACAAAGATGGTTGCCAAATAATACAATGCATAAAACAACTATGTCTCGATAACTACTTATTTCTGCAAAATTTCAATGCGATTTCCGTATTCAGCATAGTCGAAAACCTATACAAGTCGTCATTTAAAGAAAATTGTGGAGGTGGACCTAATAAAATGGTACTTGTGCAGAGAGTGATCCAGGACGTAAATAATAACGTTATTATATAAAAAGCCATTCTTAACATGGGAGGAGAGGGTGTTTTGTACCTTTTCTATACTTCAACCTTACAATTGAATAAAAATATCTAAACTTTAATTAAACTTGGAAATACGATTTAAAAAAAAATCGCGGATCACTCTCTGCACTAGCACCATAAATATAAATGAAAGTGATAAGGTAAGCTTTCAACTCGTAAACGGAGTCAGCCATTTCCAAGATGAACGTGGGACATCTTTCAGGTGCACACGACACGGCACTTTCTGGTACTTGTGCATCCATGTTACCGCGCTGAATTAGTTAGAAGGCTATTCTTAACATGGGGAAGGGTGTTTTGAAGCCAGTCTGTACTTTCATCTAATTTTTAAAAAAATTTAAAAAAAAAAAAAAAAAAATTTAAATCGTAAAAGTTAAGTTTAACTTGAACACTATTTTATTTTTAAAGCCAGAGGAGGGGTTGGCTGAAACCCCTTAACAGTTCGCAAAATACAGTTGAAAATATGCATCTGTGATCATCACAGATGCATAACCATCCACATTTTAATTAAATGGTATTTAAAAAGTTTTAGTCATTTTTTATTTAATTTTCATGTAACGGTAAATCATGGAAAAAAAAAAAAAAAAAAAGTTTGAAATAAAATTAAACGAAAAATATATTCGTTCAGTTTGCTTAATACTTACCGCTTGTTCATCAATTGGACGACCACGAAAACCGCGTGTAAATGCCGAAGTTCCTGGTTGCGAGGAATCCATTTCTTTGATTTAATAATAAAAAAGGAAAAAAAAAATCCGTTTCAAATTGGTATTTTCTCCTCCAGGAATAAACAGGTTATTTGTCAGAATCTTTAAAGGGGGGCGGGGTAGGAGCACAGTATTTTGTTTACCTAACTTCGTTCGTTTGAGTAGACACCAAAACGAGCCCGTAAATAAAACTTGGCTGAATGATGAACTGACTGACCCCCTTAGAAGGCCGACTTAAATAACGCTTTAAGTAACGCAGAGTTGCGTGCCCTTTTTACGTTGGACATACACAAACATTTCAACACATAATTGTCTTTTTAATCTACGGTCACCTTTTCATGTAATAATCTTTTAGTATAATCCTCTTAAAAATCAGCAACATTTTTTTTTCCAGGTCTAATGAAAATTATACTAATGGGTATTTTTTTTTTCCAAAACTGGCACACCTGGAGCTTTAAACAAATTAGATTATATGTACGTGGCGTGCGTGCATTCTCCCATTTACTTGAGAGTCGGTAATTTTATAAAATCAATCCTATTTTCGAGGGCGAGGGAATTACCTCATTTTCCAACTAAATGATTTAAAGGGTATTTTGGCTCTTATTTAGAATTCAACCTAATTTTTTAAAAGAAAATGTAGAAAAATCTTTTGATGTACGTACCCGTATCAAAAATCACGTAAATTGATCAAGTTGTAGTTTTATTTTATTTTAGTTTTATTTTTAAATAAGAAATCAAATTTTATGAGTAAGCAAAAAGGAACTGTCTCGCGAGCAGATGTTCACAATGATTCAAACTTCCGAGATCAGGCTTATAATGCTAGTGATTAGACTTATAGTGCTAGCGATTTCCCCTTTAAAATTATTTAATGTATAAAAATAAAAACTACTTGATTAATTTACTGATTTTTTTACATAAATAATTAATGTTGAAAGTATTTTTGATATTACAAATGAAAATATCCGTAAACTGATTTTATAAATAAATGCATTAATTAAAATATTTTTTAAATATTTATTTACATATTTTAAAAATATTTCTTTACATAAACATTTTTGCACAAATAATTAATATTGGATTCCACATATGTTTTAATATAATAAATTAAATTAAATAAATGGATCTGAAATTGAATGTAGATCCAAATAAATGGAAACGAAAATGAATGTTCAACAAGTATGAATTTTTCACTTATAAATTAAATAAATTGATCATGGATCTAACTTAATAACTTAATTTGAGCCCAAAACAATAAATGTTAAGGGGTCATAATAGGGGTCAAAGTTTTTAAAAAATTGACCTCTGCGGTCTCTTCCAAATTACTCAGACAATTTCTGATCTAAATATTAGAAATTTTATATAAAGGGTATTCAGAGATAGGGCAAGCTTTTTCATCAGTTTGGGTCGAAAATTTTTAGTTACCAATATATAAATGTATGTATGTATGTATGTATGTTTGCATGTCTGCCTAAAACTTTCAATAGAGGCGACGGATTTTACCAAGATCAGTATCGTTTTGAAGTTCGACCTTTCATACAACAAATATCGAAAAATTGGCTAAAAACATTAATATCTTCCCCTTCAACAAGGCACTTTTCTACACTTTTCTACATTTTTTAAAATTAAGGCTAGACAATCTAAAGGAGAGGATAACTTTAAAAAATATCGGCGAGAAAAGTGCCTTCGAGTCTGTAGACTAAAAATTGACAGTTATTGCATAGGGAAATGTACACAGACACATACACACACACACACACGTTCACTTTTATAGATATACTAGCATATAAGCCCGGCGTTGTCCGGGTGTTTGGATGTGTCTGTTGAGCAAAAAAAGAAAAACAAAAACAAAAAAAAACAGTGGTAGTAGGAAGGCAGGCTCGAACCTTTACTGCAAAGGAGGAAAAGAATGGGGGAAAAACCTGATATCTATGCGGTTACGACCACCGCCAAACTGGGAGTAACATTTTTTAAAATTAAGGCTAAACAATCGAAAGGAGAGGATGACTTTAAAAAATATCGGCAAAAAAAGCGACCCCCTCCCCCCTGTAGAAAAGTGCCCAGTTGAAGGTGAAGATTTTAATGTTTTTAGCCAATTTTTCGATATTCATCGTCTGAAAGGTCGGACTTTAAAACGATTTTAATTTTGGTAAAATCCGTCGCCTCTGTCAAAAGTTTTAGGCAGACATGCAAACATACATACATACATACCTACACTTATATATTGGTAACTAAAAATTTTCGACCCAAACTGATTAAAAATCTTGCCCTATCTCTGAATACACTTCATGTGTAATTTCAAATGTTTAGACCAGAAATTTGGTAGAGACCGCAGAGGTCAATTTTTTTTTTTAAACTTTGACCCCTATTATGACTCCTTAACATTTATTGTTTTGGGCTCAAATCAAGTTATTAAGTTAGATCCATGTCCAAGGAACCTATATCTAACATTTCAAGTGTATAGACCCAAATTTGTTGGAGGAGTTTGGTAGAGTTCTCAAAGGTCAAATCGTTGGACTTTGACCCTTAACAGAAAATTTTTTGGCCGAAAACCGTTCCCAAAGTTTTCCCACATCTCAGTACATGGTATGTCAAATTTCGAGTCCGTAAACTTAAAATTGAGAGTTATTGCATAGGGAAATGTACACACACAGACACGCAGATACACAGACACGTCCACTTTTATAGATATACTAGCATTTCGGCCCGGCGTTGTCTGGGTGTTTGGAGGTGTATGCTGAGCAAAAAAAAAAAAGGAAAGAAACGGTCAATTTTTTAAATTTGACCCCTATTATGACCCCTTAACATTTATTGTTTTAGGCTCAAATAAAGTTAATAACTTAGATCCATGTCCAAGGAACCTATATCTAAGATTTCAAGTGTTTAGACAGAAAAATGTGGGAGGAGTTTGGTAGAGTTCTCAAAGGTCAAATCGTTGAACTTTGACCCCTTAACAGCCAATTTCTGGCCGAACCCGATAACATCTATTTTCCCAAATCTCATTACATTGTATATCAAATTTCGAGTCCGTAGACTAAAAATTGACAGTTATTGCATAGAGAAATGTACTGCCGGCACCCATTTTAGTATACTATATATATATATATATATATATATATATATATATATATATATATATATATGTATATATATATATATATACTATATATATATATATATATACTATATATATATATATATATATATATACTATATATATATATATATATACTATATATATATATATATACTATATATATATATATATATATATATACTATATATATATATATATACTATATATATATTATATATATATATACTATATATATATATATATATATACTATATATATATTATATATATATATATACTATATATATACTATATATATATTATATATATACTATATATATATTATATATATATATATACTATATATATATTATATATATATACTATATATATACTATATATATATTATATATATATACTATATATATACTATATATATATTATATATGCTATATATATATACTTAATATATATACTATATATTATATATACACTATATATATATATACTATATAAATATATACATAATATACAGTATATATATTGTATAAATATAGCATATATATAGTATATATACAGAGTATATATATAGTATATACATATATATTATATACAGTATATATATATTATATACAGTATATATATATATATATTATATACAGTATATATATATATTATACAGTATATATATATATTATATGCAGTATATATATATTATATACAGTATATATATATTATATACAGTATATATATATATTATATACAGTATATATATATATATATATATATATATTATATGCAGTATATATATATTATATACAGTATATATATATTATATACAGTATATATATATTATATACAGTATATATATATTATATACAGTATATATATATATTATATACAGTATGTATATATTATATACAGTATATATATATATTATATACAGTATATATATATATATATTATATACAGTATATATATATTATATACAGTATGTATATATTATATACAATATATATATTATATACAATATATATATATATTATATACAATATATATATATATTATATACAATATACATATATATTATATACAATATATATATATATATTATATACAATATATATATTATATACAATATATATATATATTATATATATACTATATATATTATATATATACTATATATATATACTATATATATAGCATATATATAGTATATACATATATACTATATATATATTACATATATACTATATATATTATATATACTATATATATTATATATATACTATATATATGTATTATATATACTATATATATACAGTATATATATAGTATATACATATATACTATATATATATATTATATATACTATATCTATACGTTACATATATACGATATATATACTATATATACCACATATATACTATATATATATATATTATATATACTATATCTATACGTTACATATATACGATATATATACTATATATATACCACATATATACTATATATATATTATATATACTATATATATACGGTACATATATACTATATATAGACTATATATACTATATATATACCATATATATACTATACATATATATACACTATACATATATATATACTATATATACTGTGTATATACTATATATATATACTATATATATTATATATATACTATATATACAATATATCCTGCTGAAATAATGACGTTATTATTTAGAAAGCCATTCTTAACATGGGAATAGGGGTGTTTTGTAACTATTCTGGACTTTTACCTAACAATTTAATAAACAAAAGTTAAACTTAAGTAGACAAGGAACAGTACTGAAGCATTAACATTATTTAGAAAGCCATTCTTAACATGGGGAGGGCGGATATTTTCTAACTATTCTGTACTTTCGGTGCTAATGCAGAGAGTGATCTGTGCTATTTTTTAAATCGCATTTCCACATTTAATTAAAGTTTTATGATATGTTTTTTTATTCAATTGTAAGGTTAAAGTACAGATTAGGTACAAAACCCCCTCCCTTCCCCATGTTAAGAATGGCTTTTTAAATAATAACATTATTAATGAATACCGATTAATGTTTTGTTGTTTGCTTTTTCTTACCGTATTTTTTTTTGTTTTTTTTTAAGAAAACCTTTTTTAACAAAAATTGAAAGTACACGTTTTTTCTTTTTTTTTTACAGAAGTTATTTTTATATAAGAAAATATGAATGCATTTTCTTTATTAAAGAAATTGGGTACTTGTGCACTTATTGATCCGTGCTGAAATAATAACGTTATTATTTAAAAAGCCATTCTTAACATGGGGAGAAGAGGGTGTTTTGTACCTATTCTGTACTTTAACCTTACAATTGAATAAAAACACGGTAAATTTTTAGATTAGGTCCACCCCCACAATTTTCTTTTAAATCACGATTTTTGTACATTTTCGACTATGCAGAAATCGCATTGAAATTGTACAGAAATAAGTAGTTATCGAGATATAAAATGTTGTATAATGCATTGTAATCTCTGGCGGCCATCTTTTTACACACTTGCGCGCGTCATAAACAAATCTACACGCATAACAAAGATGGTCGCCAAAGAATACAATGCATAAAACAACTATTTATATCTCGATAACTACTTATTTCTGCAAAATTTCAATGCGATTTCCGTATTCAGCATAGTCGGAAACCTTTAAAAGTCGTCATTTAAAAGAAAATTGTGGAGGTGGACCTAATCTAAAAAAAATACCACAAAACATAAAACTTTAATAAAACTTGGAAATACGATTTAAAAAAAATAGTGTAGATCAGTAAGTGCATTAGCACCCATTAATCGTCTAACATGACCTTATTGCCAAATAAGCTCCGGCTACAATGTTGAACGCGCCGTTCACATTGTTTTTTTTTTTTTTTTTTTCAAGTTAAATTCAACTTTCACAATATCTTTTTATTTTTTATAATTTCACAATATCTTTTTTTAATAATAAATTGTTAGTTAAAAAAGCACAGAATAGTTACAAAACACCATCCCATCTCTATGGTAAGAATGGCTGAAAAAAAATATTAGGTACTCATGTAGAGAGTGATCCATGCTGAAATAATAACGTTATTATTTAAAAAGATATTCTTAACATGGGGAGGGGTGCGTGTTTTGTACCTATTCTGTACTTTAACCATACAATTGAATAAAAAACATATAAAACTTTAATTAAACTTGGAAATACGATTTAAAAAATAGGGCGGATCAGTAAGTTCATTAGCACCAGAAATTGTTAAGAAAAGTTTCTACCAAAAAACATTATTTATTTTTGCTATTCTTACCAGGGGGAGGGGATGGTGTTTTGTCACTATTCTGTGCTTTCAACTAACAATTTATTAAAAAAGCAAAAGGTAAATTTTCATATTAGGTCCCCCCTCCACAATTTTTAACATGGGTAGGTTGGGGGTGTTTATTCTGAAAGCCGTTCTTAACATGGGGAGAATGGTGGTATTTATTCCAAAAGCCATTTTTAAAAGACAAAAGACAGGTAAAAGGTTAAAACATGTGGTTAGGCATGGGTGTTGTTTATTCCGAAAGCCGTTCTTAATATTGGTCGGTTGGGAGTGTTTATTCATGGCCGTCAGTAACTTATAGTGCATAGTACAGGTCTTTATATCTCGAAAACTAATTGCCCCTGCAAATTTTAAATGAGATTTTCTTATTCAGCATAGTCGAAAATTGTGGAGGTGGACCTAATGTAAAAAAATACTCTCCCCCCAAAAAGATATCGTTAAATTTAAATTTAAGCGCGATACTAAAAATAAAATTAGACAGAAAAATACACCTTTGGGTTTGTACTTGCACAAAGACTTGAAAAAGTTGTCAACAAAAACAAATATATAACAAGTAAATATTTTCAAAGGCAAGATAAGTTACTTTTCTACCTAATTGGATAATTTTTAGTGTTTTTATTGGGTTTGTACTACTGTACATATAGATTCGAAAAAGTTGTCAAAAAATAAATGTATAACAAATATTATCAAAGACAAGATATGTTACTTTATTACCAAAATGGATAGTTTTTTTTGTTTTTTTAACGTAAAATGTTTATTCGGCTCGAAAAACACAGCGTTTACTGCTATATTTGAAAATTACAAATGGCGGCAGACTGTGTTAAACACATTAGTTTTAGAAAAATGAGTTAAAACTAAAACACTATACAAAATACTGTTAAAAAAACCACCGAATACATGCCTGCCTTTGTCGCGGTAACATATATTGAGTGAGTTCCTGACAGTATTTTTTATAGTTTTTTAGTTTTAACTCATTTTCCCAAACTTAACGTGTTCAACACAGTCTGCCGCCATTTGTATTTTTCAAATATACAGATAAACACTACATGTTTTCGAACCGATTAAACATTTTACACTAAATAAAAACACTAAAATCTTATCCAGTTAGGTAGAAAAGTAACTTATCTTGCCTTTGATAACATTTGTTATATTTATTTTTCAACAACTTTTTCGTTTCTGTGTTTAGTAATACAAACCCGTTTTATTTACTATAATGTTTAGTCGGCTCGAAAAACAGTGTTTATCAGTGTATTTGAAAAATACAAATGGTGACGGACACTGTTGATACTGTTAAGTTTGAGAAAATGATTTAAAACTAAAAAACTATACAGAATACTATCAGAAACCCACCGAATATGTCAGCCTATGTCACAATAACATATAATCAGTGGGTGTCTGACATTGTTTTGTATAGTTTTTAACTGATTTTCCCAAACTTAACGTATTCAACAGAGTCCGCAACCATTCGTCTTTTTCAAATACATAGATAAACACTGAGATTTTGAGCCGATTAAACATTTTACATTAAATAAAAACACTAAAAAATTGTCGAGTTAGATAGAAACGTAATTGACCTTACCTTTACTTTCATTTATTTGTTTTTGGACAACTTTTTCGAATCTGTGTATAGTAACCCCCACCCCCACCCGCTTACCCAAATATTAATTAAAAACTCACATTTTTGAATACAATAATAAAAAAAAAAAAACTATTTAGCGTTTCAATGGTTTAGCAACTTTTGGTTTAATCCACTGAATGTTGGTCGAGCCCAAGCCATGACTGACGGTAACTCCAGAGGATCCGGATCCAATTCTGCAACAGTAACATTTTTTTTTTCATTTTCGCCTTTTTTTTTTGTACTTTTTGGAGTGGATTGCTGTATTAAGAATATAAGAAACATGCATTTTCTCTTTTTATTAGAATTTTCCATTACACCAAATTAAGCAACAGCAATGCGTGGCAGGGTACAGCTAGTATACTATAGATATACTATGTATATAGTATATATATACTATATATATACTATATATATTACATATATAGTATATATATATATATATATATACGATATATATATATATACTATATATATAGACTATATATACTATATATATATACTATACATATATGTATATACTATATATATACAATATATATTACATATATATATATATATATATATATATATATATATATATATATATATACTATACTATACTATAATATATACTATATATAAAGAAAATAAAAAGGAACAAACCGTATTATGTGTTCATCAACGTTTCGTCTTTATTTCGAGACTTCCTTATGAACACATAATACGGTTTGTTCCTTTTTATTTTCTCTATTTTGTCGGAATACTATTTCCATTATTTTCATCATACTATATATATACAATATATATTAAATATATATATATACTATATATATACTGTATATATGCTATATACTATACGTATATATATATATACCATATACACTTGTGCCCGATATTATTCATACCCCTCGGATCTTTGAGATTTCTATAAGAATATTGCTCAAACCAGAAGGTAGACAACACTAAAGGGATTTCAAACAATAAATCAAGCATAAGCATTTAATTTAAACTCAACAAATAAATAAATTATGCAAGTTTGAAACATTATACAAAGAAAAACAATAATGGCACTAGTTCAAAATTATTCATACCTCTCTTACTAATAGTCAATAGCATGCCCTTTATTCTTAATAACTGCCTGTAACCGTTTTGGATATTTATCAACAAGGTTTTTACAAGCATCACCACTGATTTTTGACCATTCTTCAATGCAGTAGTTCTCCAAATCCCTCAAATTTCTAGGTTTCCGCTTTTTAACCTCAGTTTTCAATATGTGCCAGAGGTTTTCGATAGGGTTCAGGTCGGGACTCTGGCTAGGCCATTCCAAAATATTAATTTGATTATCCTCAAACCATTTCTTGACTATTTTGGCAGTATGTTTTGGATCATTATCCTGTTGAAGGACCCAGTTTGGTCCTAAATGGAGCTTCTTCGCATCCTGTCTAATGTTTTTCTGGAGTATCTCCAAATATTGCTCCTTCTTCATGGTTCCATCTATCTTGACCAAACTACCTGGACCACTAGCCGAAAAGGAGCCCCAAAACATTAGGCTACCACCACCATGTTTCACCGTGGGTATGGTGTTCTTTGGATTGTAAGCTTCTCCTTTCTTCCTCCAAACGTAAGAAGCATCCATATGGCCAAACAATTCAATTTTTCTTTCGTCAGTCCACAAAATACTTGAGAAAACGGACTCTGAAGAATTCACATGGGTCCTAACAAACTTTAGACGTGCTGCAAGGTGTTTTCCGGTGTGCAATGGAGTCCTTCTTGGTCTTCTTCCTTTCAGACCATTTTCATGCAGAGTCCTTTGCAATGTTTGCCTTGATATTTTTATGCCAGAAGACTCCAGATTTTCTAAAATGTCCTTAGTAGTGGTGGTTGGATTTGCATTAACACTGCTTACAATATTCCTGGTGGCTCTAGCAGACAGTTTCCTTTTCCTTCCTCTACCAATCAAGTTGTTCGTTGTGTGGTGGCTCTGGAATTTTTTGATGATGCTCTGTACTGTTGCTGTAGGGACCTAAAATTTCTTGGAAATTGACTTGTAACCTAAACCATCCTTATGTGAATTCACAATTTTAGTCCTAAGATCATTACTAAGCTCTTTTTTCTTCTCCATTCTAATAATTTTTATTCTTTTATTGGTTTTCAGTTGACATCATTTTAATTTCTGAAAAATGCAAAAAACGAAATGAAATTAATCAAAGGTTGTATAAAAGCATTCAAAATAAGAATCAAACAGGAAACAAACAGTCAGAAACTCGATTAATACTGAAAAAATAAGGGGGTATGATTATTTTTGAACATTGCAGATTTTATAAATAGCTGTATATTTCTTTTATTACAAGTATCCCGAGATTTTAAAATGACGAAAATGATCAGAAGAGGTTTATTAAGAATATGTATCAATATGGACGTAAACAATAAATTCTTACAAAGTTACACCTAATAAACTCAATTTTCAAGGAGGGGTATGAATAATATCGGGCACAAGTGTATATACTATATATATACTATATATATATACACCATATATTATATGTATACATATACTATATATATATATATACTATATATATACTATATATACCATATATATACTATATATATACTATATATACATTATATATATATATACTATATATATACTATATATATATAATTTATATATATATATATATATATACTTTATATATATATATACTATATATATATACTTTATATATACTATATATATATATACATATATACTATATATATGTACTATATATATGTACTATATATATAGTCTATATAAAGTATATATATACTATATATATACTTTATATATACTATATATATATATATATATAATATATATACATATATACTATATATATAGTACATATATACATATATATATGTACTATATATATATGTATATACTAGATCTAGATATGTATGTGGGCTCTCTTTATCATGCTAGGAAGTTACTTACGCCTGAAATATCCTGTACCTCTACAAAACCACTATTCCCTCATGTTTGAAGTACTGTTGTCACATTTGGGCTGGTGCATCTGCTGCTAGTCTCTCACTCCTGGACAGGGTTCGAAAGATAGTCGCAAACCTAATTGGTCCTGAATTGTCATCTTAACTTGAGCCCCAGTCCCACCGACGAAATGTTGCCTCCCTCTGCCTGTTTTGCAAGTATTTTAATGGTGAATGCTCTGACGAACTACAAGCACTTGTACCCCCTCGACGAAAATACCCCCAACCAACAGTAAAGTTTCATCCCTACACGGTTGAGATCCCTATATGTAAGAAAGCCTTTTACTCTAATAGCTTCTTCCCCAGAACATCAGGACTCTGGAATTCTCTTCCGGTTTCCTGCTTCCCCAACTGTACTGACATGCAGAAGTTCAAATGTAATGTGAACAAACATCTTGCTGCTTAACTCCCTATATAGTACCCCTGGAACTTAGTTCCCTGATAGTAGCCCCCTACATCAAAGTGGCAATATGCCTTGTTTGGGGTGAAAATGTAAAAAAAAAATTAAAAAATTATACTATATATATATATATATATATATATATACACACACAAAAAAAAAAAACGTCTGTATTATGCACTGTAATTTACTGGCTGCCAGGTTTATATGCATGCGTAATAAATAAATCTACTTCTCTCATATCGGTGCTGCTACCCAACTATTTTTTTTTTTTTTGCATTTGATGGTGGGTATGCTGACACCGATTATCATGGTTAAATTTGGGAATTTTTTTAGGGTGGGGGTGGGGTGTCTACTCCAAAAGCCGTTCTTTACATGGGGATGTTAAGAGTGTCTATTCCGAATGCCGTTCTTAAGATGGGGAGGTTGGCGGTGTCTATTTCGAAAGCCTTTACATAGGGTGTTTGGGATGTCTATTCCAAACGCCGTTCTTAACATGGCAATACTCAAAGAAGTGAAGTGAAAAAAATCGTAATTGGTTTGTTTTACATGTTAAAAAAAGACGACAAAACTGGAATTTAATTTAATACTATTTGGTGGAAGAGTTGAAAAGAAGAGGAAGACTTGAACAACAAACGGAAACAGCTTGGATTGCTACTACTGATTTCGATCACTCTAAACAGTCTATATACAGTGAAAAAAATCCCTAATCTCTAAAAGTTTTTATTTCCCATTATTATTCTAATGAACCATTTTCCATACTTTTATTAATTCATACTGATTTACACATACCTTTAATTGCTTTTTTTTAAATTCAATCAGTACGTACATGTTATCCCCCCAAACCATCACTAATTGACAGTGAAAGCCAGATAATTCATTTCAGCCATGGCTGCCAGTGTCCGCAAACCATAGTTTACTTTTTTGCGAGGGGAGGGGCAGGCTTCCACCGGGAAACGTCAGTTAACGGGTCCTGCTAGTTTGTTATATATTTGTTTATTCATCACTTTTTCATTTTGTTGTGTATACTGCAAAATCCCCATATTTTTTTTTTTTCTGCAAATGTCTTGAAAGTGTTTACATGTAATCACTTATAAATTAGAATCTAGTTTTTTGGTAGGGTGATGGGTATTTAGTTTAAGATATTAATCTACACATTTGCCATTATTATTATTATTATTAGTAGTAGTAGTAGTAGTAGTAGTAGTAGTATCTTGTTTTTCAAATTAATCTAATAGCCGATAATAATTTGTAATTATAATAAAAAATATAAACATTCTTTGACAAAGAGAAGGCACAGAATAGTTTTAAAACAGTTTCCCTTTCCATGTTAAGAAGGATTTTCTGAATAGTACTATTATTTAGAAACTCAGTCTTAACATGGTAGAGGGCTTTGTTGACTATTCTTTTCCTACACTATTTTCGTATTATGCATATCAATCGTGGACTATTTTTAATTGTTTACGAAAAAAATTCAAATAGCATTTTGCACACTAGCAACAAATTAATACAAACCAACTTTGTTTAAAAAAAAATCTTTTCAATAAATTGCGAGAAAAATATTTGAAAACGAAATAGTTAAAATAATATATGCATACAATATAAGTGCATTTTGTACGTTTATAAAAATATATGGATTTTATTTAGGAATTTATTTTAACAACTCGTCCGGCTGAAAACACTATCAACAATTCCCCCCACTCTTTATCTGTGCCTAAAACTAAACGTAGATTCCATGAACAAAGCTTCTTTCTTAGAACTGCACGCCTGTGGAATTGTCTTTCATTTTCCTGCTTTCCGGCTGACTACAATATGGTTGTCTTCAAGTCTAACGTAAATAAGTTCTTGATGAGCTGTTCCATATAAGTTAACAAATTTACCGAATTTCCATTTCTAATGATTACTATATTGTCCAATTTCTACTGTACACTCTTTAACCCTTATCCTCGAGTGGTCTCTTAGCCTTGATAATGTGATGCCTGTGTAAAAAAAAAAAAAACAACTTACAGATTAAATCGTAATGTAGGAACTCGCTAGATGAGTTATGATTAAAGTCTGATGTTTATCTCCCAAACTGCCATGACCGATTTTTTTCACCTTCAGTGAAAGCAAAAATCTCGATATTTTTATTTTAGGCTTTGTCTAACCGAACACACAAGTCTAGTTGAATAATGAGCTCAAGACATTCACTGCATTTAAGTATCCATACTTACGAAACTATTTAAGCGCTGCCTTAAGGAGAAGTGCTTTCCGACTCCCTGGAAGACCTCATCAGTTTGCCCTGTATTTAAGAATTCAGGTGATAAGTCATCTCGCTCTCAGTACAGACCAATAAGTCTCCTCTGTGTTATGAGTAAGTTGCTGGAATCCATATTAAATAGAGAAATAGTCAACCACCTCAGTAGAAATAACCTTCTTAGTGACACACAATATGGTTTCCGCTCTGCAAGATCTACCGCAGATGTGCTGACGATTATATCCCACAGGATTAGTGAATCTCTTGACAAAGGCTTCCTTTCTAGGGCAATTGCTCTTGACATATCAAAGGCCTTCGACAAGGTATGGCATAAGGGTCTACTTCACAAGATTTCCAGCTACAGTATAACTGGAAATGTTTTCTTGATCATTAAATCATTTCTCTCTGATAGGCTCATAAGAGTAGTGGTAGATGGACAAAAATCAGAGGCCTGCAATATAAATGCTGGAGTCCCTCAGGGGTCCATCCTGGGCCCAACTCTCTTCCTGATCTACATCAATGATTTCCCTAAACACATACTTAAATCATTCGTTGACATCTATGCTGATGACATGACCATCTACAGCAACACATCAAAGGCTGTAAATGAGAAAGTTCTCTCTGATTCTCTCTCCTCTGATCTCGAGCGCATGGTTCAGTGGGGGAAGATGTGGCTGGTTACCTTTAATGCATCCAAAACCAAACTCCTATCCTTACATCATCAACGCTCTGATCCCCATCTGGCATCAATTGTGATGGATGGCTCTCGTCTGGGTGAGGCCTTGTGTTTTGACAAGCTTCTGGGTTTGACCTTTACTCCTGATCTGAAATGGAACACGTACATCAAGTCTGTTGCCAAGGTCGCTGGAAAGATGGTGGGATCCTTCTACCGCTCCAGAAGATATCTCACTACTGATGCAATTCTCTATCTATATAAAAGCCAAGTACGTCCAAGGATGGAATACTGTTGCCATATCTGGGCAGGAGCTGCTAAAAACAGCCTATCCTGCCTTGACAGAGTACAAAATAGACTTCGTGGCTTAGTGGAGTATGCCCTTTTCTCTACCCTGCAACCTCTCTCCCACAGAAGAGACGTTGAGAGCCTATCCTTGTTTTATCGTTATTTCCATGGCAGGTGCTCGTCTGAACTCCAATCTCTGGTCCCCCCTTGCCAATCTTTCACGAAAAACACCCGTCTAGCTGAATCCACTGTGAAAAATTTCCCCCACTCTATATCTGTGCCTAAATCAAAACGTGGGTTCCATGAACAAAGCTTCTTTCTTAGAACTGCACGCCTGTGGAACTCTGTTCCGTCTGCCTGCTTCCCACCGGACTACAACTTGGATGTCTTCAAGTCCAATGTTAACAAATTCCTAATAAACCGCCCCCTTAAGTAAACACTTCATCAAATCTCCACACTAACGTAATGTACTTGCAATAACCCTTATCCCTGAGTGGCTTCTGGGCCTTGATAAGTAGTGATCACTGTGTAAAAAAAAAAAAAAAATAACATATAGGTATATAGTACTATATTAAAACGAAACAACTTTATTTGGGAGATAACAATCGTTGCTCATTCTCTATCCCTATTTTTTTTATTTCCTACTAGTTCCCCCTACCACTTTGAGATCGATTTGCTTGTTTTCAGGTTTTATACTTCTAAAAATAGTGAACAGGCTACATTTAGAATTGGTTCAGAGAGCTTTACTAACCTGCATGTTATTTCATTTTATTTGTTTCTTCTTTTGGTTGGTTGTAATTTGTCTCACTCCAGCTTACATGTCATTTTATTTTATATAAAATTAATGTTAAAATAATATATCTGCAATAGGATTAGGCACATAAATTGAATGCAATATTCAGGTGATTAGTTTAGAGTAAGCTTTAAAAAGTTGTGGGTCAAAATGTGATATGATAACTTTGGCCGTGTTGTTATTTTCAGTTTATTGTCAATTTTTGTTGCAAATCAAATAAACCGATATTTTATGTACGCACTATTTGAATTGAATTTTATGAGAATATTTAAGCTATATGGAAATTAAAATCAAAATGAGACAATGTTTTTGGTAAATTTAGCAACAAATATTTAATTAAGAATTTACTTTAAAATAATTACTTTTTATAAGTGTCATTTATAATTAATTCTCAATTATTTGTTACTTTGAAACAAATAATTCAACCTCCTTGGACAATGCCTTTTACATCATATCTCTACAAGTTAATAACATAATTTGAACTCATACATTTGATGATAGATGGTAGTTCAAGTTTATCAATTAATATTTGACCTTTAAAGAATAATGGAGAAAGTCAGTGTTTTTGTACTAAATACTGACTTTCTCTGACTTAGCAGAAAGAAACCTATAAATAGAGATTTTGTTAAATGAAGGATTGTATCACGTATACTGTGCTGTTATCCTCAACAGCTTAAAAATATTTAATTATAATGTTTTCTTTCATAGTTATAAGCAAGTATATTTTTATGTAAAATCATTGGAAAAAAATATTCCAAAACTAAAAAAATAAAGGCAATAAAACGTTTGAAGTTCAAAACTGCTTCAAGAATACTTAGTTGTAATATTTTCATTAATAATATAGACTTATAGATATACTAGCATGGGTGCCCGGCGTTGCCCGGGTGATTGGAGGTGTGTGTTGAGCAAAAAAAAAAAAAAAGTGGTAGTAGGAAGGCAGGCTCGAACCTGTACCGTGAAGGGGGAAAAGAATGGGGAAAAAATGTGACGTCTTTGCTGTTACGACCAGGCATGACATGCAAACATACATACATAGATTTGTATATTGGTAGCTCAAATTTTCAACCCAAACCAATTAAAAAGCTTGCCCTATCTCTAAATACCCTTTATGTAAAATTTCAAATATTTAGACCAAAAATTGTCTGAGTAATTTGGTAGAGACCGTAGAGGTCAATTTTTTTAAACTTTGACTCCTAGTATGACACCTTAACATTTATTGTTTTGGTCTCAAATTAAGTTATTAAGTTAGATCCATGTCCAAGGAACCTATATCTAAAATTTCAAGTGTTTAGACCCAAAATTGTCGGAGGAGTTTCGTAGAGTTCTCAAAGGTCAAATCATTGAACTTTGACCCCTTAACATCTAAATTTCTGGCCGAAAACAGATTGCAAAGATTTTCACAAATCTCAATACCCTGTATATAAAATTTCGAGTCTGTAGACTGAAAATTGACAAAGTTATTGTGTAGGGAAATGTACACAGGCAGACACTTTCACTTTTATAGATATACTAGCATTTCAGCCCGGCGTCGCCCAGGTGTTTGGATGTGTCTGTTGAGCAAAAATAAAAAATAAAAATTGGTAGTAGGAAGGCAGGCTAAAACCCGTACCGCGAAGTAGGAAAAGAACGGGAAAAAAAACTGACATCTATGCTGTTATGACCACTGCCAAACCGGAAGTGACGTTTTTTTTAAATTAAGGCTAGACAATCGAAAGGAGAGGATGACTTTAAAAAATATGGGCGAAAAAAGCGACCTCCCCCCCCCCGCCACCTATAGAAAAGTTCCTAGTTGAAGGTGAAGATATTAATGTTTTTAGCCAATTTTTCGATCTTTGTCGTCTAAAAGGCTGGACTTTAAAACGATACTGATCTTGGAAAAATCTGTTGCCTCTGTCGAAAGTTTTAGGCAGACATGCAAACATACATACATACATACATACACTTATATATTGGTAACTAAAATTTTCCATCCAAACCGAGTAAAAAGGCAAAAGCTTGCCCTATCTCTGAATACCCTTTATGTAAAATTTCAGATGTTCAGACCAGAAATTGTCTGAGTAATTTGGTAGAGACCGCAGAGGAAAAATATTTTTAAACTTTGATCCCTATTATGACCCCTTAACATTTATTGTTTTGGGTTTAAATTAAGTTATTAAGTTAGATCCATGTCCAAGGAACCTATATCTAAAATCTCAAGTGTTTAGACCCAAAATTGTCGGAGGAGTTTCGTAGAGTTCTCAAAGGTCAAATCGTTGAACTTTAACCCCTTAGCAGCCAAATTTCTGGCCGAAAACCGATCACAAAGATTTTCTCAAATCTCAGTACGCTGTATATCAAATTTCGAGTCTGTAGACTGAAAATTGACAAAGTTATTGCGTAGGGAAATGTACACAAACAGACACACAGATACACAGACACGTTCACTTCTATAGATATACTAGCATTTCAGCTCGGCGTTGCCCGGGTGTTTGGATGTGTATGCTGAGAAAAAAAAAAGTGGTAGTAGGAAGGCAGGCTTGAACCCGTATCACGAACAAGGAAAGGAACGGGAAAAAAACCCGACGTCTACGCTGTTATGACCACCGCCAAACTGGAAGTGACATTTTTTAAAATTAAGGCCAGACAATCGAAAGGAGAGGATGACTTTAAAAAATATCGGCAAAAAAAAGCGACCCCTCCCCCCCTGTAGAAAAGTTCCCAGTTGGAGGTGAAGATATTAATGTTTTTAGCCAATTTTTCGATATTTGTCGTCTGTGTCGAGTCTGTAGACTAAAAATTGACAAAGTTATTGTGTAGGGAAATGTATACATATACACAGACACACAGACACGTTCACTTTTATATATATATATATATATATATATATATATATATATATATAGAGAGAGAGAGAGAGAGAGAGAGAGAGAGAGAGAGAGATTTCATAAAACAGTGAATAAAAAGAAAATATTTAAAATGTCTTACACAATATTGAAGAACAAACTTCTTGACAAATTAATTATAACGTTTTCTTTAGTGATTACTATCAAGTAAATATTTTTGTAAAATAATAAAAAAACAAAAAAACAAAATTGAAGCCAAATTAAAAAAAAATATACATATATAATTTTGAAGGCCAAATTGCTTTAAAAAAGGCCCCTAGAGATAGCACTAGCTAAACAAGACCTCAACCGCTTGGCCAGCGAGCGGTACGAGGGCCAGATAGTTAGGGCTAGGTTAATGAAAGTCTCGAACGAGGCTGTTAACATTGACGCTGTTGAGCATAAGGCTGCTCTAAGGCTCAGCTCGGACAGGTACATTTGAAAAGTAAACAACCTGGAAGGGCACACCGTCGTTTCGACGCGGGAGATCTGCGAGGGGTTTTGGGAACATCTATCGGAGCGCTTCACCCAACTACCCAGACTCAGGGTCGAAGAGTTTGGCAGCTATTTGGCCGACTCACCCTGCCTCATGGTGGCTCGAGCAGCTAGCTGTGATAGTCTTGTCGGGGAGCATGAGATCATTACTGCGTTGAAGCAGGTCAGCTGCAACAAGTCCCCAGGGCTTGATAGTCTACCCTACGAATTCTACTTAAGGCTGTCGCCCATGTTGGTCCCTTTTCTGAAGGATATGTCCAACCATTGGCTTGTCCAGGGTTCCATCCCTGAGCAGGTGATCAAGGGAGTGATCACATTGCTGAGGAAAGGTCAACAGCATGGTAGGGAGGAAGATTTAGACGATTTCAGGCCCTTGACTCTGCTTAACACAGAGTTAAAGATTTTGGCCAAGGTTCTTGCGAATCGCTTGCAGGTTGTCATCACTGACTTGATCGAACCAGACCAGAGCTATGCTGTGAAGGGGAGATCGATACAGGACAATCTTCATTTGATCCGCACGATCATAGAGGAGACAGAAGACCACACCAAGGCCACGCTGATCAGTTTGGATCAGTCTAAGGCTTTCAATAGGGTGGACCATCGGTTCCTAGGATCTGTGCTAGAGGCCGCTAGTTTTAATCCGGACTTCCGCAAGTGGATCTTTGTACTGTATGACAGGCCAACGGTAGCAGTACAGATCAACGGTAAGCTGTCAGAGTCATTCGCCGTCTCTCAGTTGGTACGACAGGGTTGTCCGCTGTCACTTCTGTTGTACGCCTTGGCGTTGGAACTCCTCCTTCGCAAGTTAAGGGACGAGGCGATGACACCAGTCCTACACGGGATAGCGCTCCCTGGAGGCACACGAGCCAGGGTTTCCGCGTTTGCCGATGACGTCATGCTCCATGGACATTCAAGCGGTCACCGAGGCACTCGCTCGATATGAAGAAGTTACAGGGGCCGTCTTCAATCGCAGTAAGTCGGCGAGTCTGCGGTTGGGTGCCTGGACCGGAGTAAATTCGCTTCTGGGCATCTTCAGTTGGACCGATGGCCTGGTCTGGATCCTCGGTGTGTGGTTCGGACCAGGTCTCCAGCTGGAGAAAAACTGGTCGGAAGTAGAAACCAAGGTCAAATCTACTGTCAAAACTTGGATTCGAAGGAAATTGTCCTTGAAGGGTCGGGCGGAGGTGTGTGCTACATACATCTTCCCACTCATCCTTTACCGTCTGTCTGTACTTCTCCTCCCTGCAAAACAATAAATCAGCTTACAGGAGCACCTCCACTCACTCTTGTGGAACGAGGGTAAGCATTATGTTTGCAGAGATGTCTGTGTTCGAAATCTGAGCGAGGGAGGTTTGAGACATCCCGATCTCCTGCATCACAAGCACACAGAAAGGTTGATCTTCCTCAGCCGTTCACTGTACATATATATTCAATGGGTCACTGCGGTTGGAAGCTCGTTTTCCAATCTCACACCACAGTCTAGGAATAGGCTTTATCGGGAGCTAGTGAGGCGTAGCAAAAAGGAACCATTAGTGAAGCAGTTGGGGATGTCGGTTGCGGCTGATGGAATGAGAGCATGCTACCCCCGTGGCTCGAGCAAAAGAGCCAGGATGATTTCTAAAAATAGCTTAAGCAGCCCCATCGGCATTCTCCGGTAGTGGTCCCTAAGGCTGTTCGCTATTAACTAACTCTTTCCCAAAGAAGGGAAGCAAGACCTAGGAGGGTGGACCTCCTATACTCACCCATGACATATACCACACTACGAGAGAAAAAAGGTCACCGAAATGGCTAATCTTAGTCAAGCTAATTGGTGAGATCATATTCTTGATTAGTTAGTACAATCATTAATAAACTTTTACCGACTAAAACATTTTGAATCCACAAGAACTCAAACACTCAATTTTATAGCTTTTAGCACAACCTGTCCAATAGCAAAATCCAAAGTTAAGTATGAAGGATAGCAACTCACATTTTCCTTACAAACTAACAATGGGTGACCCAGTGGGTCACATTTTTTCCACTAAAATTCTATGGATTTGGTTATCATATTTATCGTGCACATATACAATTTCACTTGTTTGTATGATGCAAAAGATGACTGATAGCTTTTGAAAAATTCACAGATAGATGGAAATAAGAAGTATTGACCCAACGGGTCACAGGTGGTCTTGTAGGTATTTATTTGCTTCCCCACGTAAGCAAAATATGACACAAAGTCGGTTTTTATGTGAGGTGAAGGGGGAGGGAGGGGAGGGGGATGGTACATATAGGGTTGCCCCTACATGTACCAACAACCAATTGCCATAAGGGCAATGGTCACAAAGTGCAACATCTGCCGGAACAGATGATATTTATTTGCTCCCCCACCAAGCAAATTAGGCACAAGGCCAATTTTTAATGTGAGGAGTGAAGGGAAGGAGAAGAGAAAAAGGGGACCAGCTCCCGAGAGGTGGGAAATGGGAGCTGGTTAAAGGTCAGATATGTGGGGTTGCCCCCACATCTGGTCTTTGCTTGCAGTATCTGCCGGAACAGATACTACACTTTGCTCCCAGCAAAAGTGCCAGGTGGTCTTGTATACTACCAAAATACTCGTTGGATCTTTTATCTTGCTTACTTGTATCTTGAAACCGTATCACAAAACGAGATGGATGACATCATAAAATTACCATTCATGCTTTATAAAGTCATCCATTTGAAATTAATTCATGTTTATGACGTCATCCTTTTTGAGTTTTTATTTATCCCTCTTTGTCACAAGTTCATCTTTATCACTTTTTCCATATTTGTTCTACTCACTCACTAACCCAGAAAGTCTCAACCATTCTTTCGCAGGATAAAGACAGAGAAAGGAAGAGAAGAGGAAGAGAGAGAGAGGGAGGGGGAGATATTTAATAATATATATAAAAAAATACTGACCCTCTGCTCAAGCTTCTATTAAGCTTATTTGCTTGCTTGAAACCAACTTTGTGTCACATCCGACTCTCATGGGAGGCGGTATAAAGTCACATGAAGAAATAGACATTTCCATGAAAATGGATGATTTCATAAAAGATGAATAGTAGTAGCAGCTAAAAGCGGTGTGACATCATAAAGGATGAATTGTGATTGGGAAAAGCTATGGATGCATATGTTTGCTTTAAAGCAGCAGTAATTATGTTGCTTCATCAAATTTCATCTAAATGAACAAACGAAATACTCACAAGACGTCTATCTGAATGCCTAATTTTCATAACTATTTTCAGAATTTATTTTAAACTAGCGGGGGTACCCGGCATTGCCCGAGTGTTTGTTTCCGGGACGGGGGGGGGGGAGTTTTAAAAAATGTTATGGTAGGTAAGTAGGAAGGATCAAACCCGGAGTCATGAGTAAAAGTAGGAAAATAAAGTGTGAAAAAAAACAAAAAAACATCTGCAACGTTAACAGTTCGGCCACCAAGAAAAGTCCATTCCAGTTGTTTAGGAAAAAAAACAAAAAAAAAAAAAAACGACTACGGTAGGTCGGCGCGAACGTGAAAATATAATGTGAATTGTCCAGCACACTAACCACTATGCCACAGAGCACTGCAGCTTAGTTTAGTGATTTTAAATAACTTCACATGAAAGAACTACGAAGCCAAACCGGTGTTCTCTTCTCAACTGTTCCTTGTGAACGATCCCCAAACGGTGTTAAGTGGTGGCAGGGGGAGGAGGAATTTATTAGAGAGAAAATATTCTACCACTTCCATTGATCTTAACCGATTTTGGCCGTGACTTCTCAGCAGAAAAAGTATAGAAATCTAAGATTATCGAGGAATTTGAGAAATAATAAGCCTATAACACACCTCAGATATTGTTCTGCCGTTTGTGCATATTATATTTGCATGAAATATCTTGATTTTTAATCCTATTAATGTCAAAATCAGACGGGAAAAAATGAGTTCATTTTATTTATATAGAGAAGATAAAAAAATAAACAACGGCTTATTACATTTAGAATGCTCTCGAAGGGTCTCTTTTGATTAATGTTTTCAGTTTTTACAATACAGGGTGTTTCAAAAGTCTTGGGAACATAACGATTTTTAATAACTCAAAAACTATTAGGAGATGAAAAATGAAATTGGTACCGTTGGAAAGGTTAAAGTTTCAAGTTTTGTGGGGAATCTTCAAAGTTGCTCAATATGAGCACCATTCGTCACACGGCAGACATCTAGTCGATAGTCCATTTCCTGCCAAACGCGTTCCAGCATCTTGACGTCAATGGTTCCCACAACTGCGTTACTCGAGCCTTTAGTTCGTCAATATCTCTTGGAAGGGGCGGCACATAGACTTGTTGCTTGACAAAGCCCCAAAGGAAAAAGTCACACGGGGTAAGATCTGGAGACCTAGGAAGCCAGGGTATGAGAACGTCATCACCTCGCCCAGATCTCCCAATCCATCTACCAGGCAGCCTTGTGTTAAGAAATTGTCTTACTCTAAGACTCCAGTGTGGTGGTGCACCATCTTGTTGAAAAATGAAGTCATCAGATTATGCTTCTTCCAACTGAGCCATTAACCAGTCTTCCAGCATGTTGAGATAGGATTCACCAGTGATAGTTGCCTCTTCAAAGAAGAACGGTCCATAGACACCTTTCTTGGAAATTGCACAAAACACGTTCACTTTTGGTGAATCTCGCTCGTGCTCAAGAAGTTCATGAGGATTCTCAGTACCCCATATGCGAGTGTTATGCTTGTTAACTTTGCCATTCAGATGGAAGGTCGCCTCATCGCTAAAAACAAGCCGGTCATCAAAGCCGTTATCTTCCAACTTCTCTTGCATTGCAATGCAAAAGTCACGGCGAAGTGGCTTATCAGTGTCCTTCAACTTTTGGACCAACTTGAGCTTGTAAGGTACCATTTGCAGTCGTTTCCTTAAGACACGCCAGACAGTTGCTGGAGCAAGCTGAAGTTCCCTGCTGGCTCTTCTCACTGATTTACGGGGGCTCCGCTGAAAGGCTGTCCGATCTTACTCTACTGCATCTTCTGAAGTTGAAGGGCGACCTGTTCGCTTACTTTGGCACAAACACCCATCTTTCACAAATTTAGCATGCCATCTGACAATGGATTTCCTTTCAGGGGCTTCTTTTTTAAATTTCCTCCGAAATGCACGCTGAACACATGTCCACGATTCAGTCTTTGCAAATTGGAGGACGCAAAATGTCTTGTCTTGTTTAGAGAACGTTATTACTGCACCTGGAAACATAAGACGAAAATCATTAGTATGACCAAAAACTTGATTAAGCAAGCTTTAAAATGGCACCAGTTTCATTTTTCTACCTGGAATAGTGCATGAGATATACGCATTTGTAATGTTCCCAAGACTTTTGAAACACCCTGTATTGTGAGCAAACGTTACTGTTTTTTTATTCGTACTAATTGAATATTTTGATATCTCCAGAATTTATTTGAAACTAGCAGGAGTGCCCGGCGTTGCCTGGGTGTTTGGAGGTGTGTGCTGAGCTGGAAAAAAATAAGTGGTACTAGGCAGGCAGACTCGAACTTGTGATGTGAAGGCGTAAAAAAAAAGTGAAAGAAAACCTGACATCTTACCGCTATGCTATGACGCGACAGGAAGTGAAAAGTGTTCAAATATAGCGATGTCAATCAAGAAGTTGACTTGCAGAGATGAATAATTAAGTGAATGAGTTCACGCAGGTGCAGAAATGAATGTCTGGCTTGAGTTAAGAATCATGCACTTAACTCTGACTGTAGGCCAGTTTCTACCGTATGTTTCCTCACGATGTTGAGGAAAACCAGCTCCTCCCTAAAAGGGGGAGCTCTAGCAGTGTCCAAATAAATAGCAATTGTCTGATATGAAGGGTTTCCCCCACATTGATCAAAGCTGATTACCTTCATGACGTGCCGGCCCAGAAGACCAGGTACTGCTGTTTGCTTCAATCAGTTTTCACTTTATTTATATGAGAAAGACAAACAAACACTGGAAACCAGGGATTTTTTAAACTCGATCAAAACAAAAGACAGAGACGATGTCTATTTTCGAATCTGAGATATTATAATCTAGGAAGTATAAGGAAATTTCTCCAAAAAAGTAACTTTGTTGAGAAGCCCGGCAAAAAAAGCCTTTCTTGGACAAACACAAACACGTGCACCCATTTTGCCTTTTATATTATAGACTAGCGGCGGGGCAGTACCCCCCGGCATGGTCCGGGTGTTTGTAGGTGCGTGTGTTTGGAGGCGGGGTGATCAAAACAACCCTGTTTTAAAAAAAACGTTGGCCAGGTGTTTGGAGGTGAAAAAGAAAAAAAAAAATTTCAGTAGGAAAGTAGGCTTGAAACCCGAACCTTTGACGTGGATGTGGAAACGAAATGGAAAAAAACCCTGGGACCTAACCATCTCAGCCACGAGAGAAGAGGAATGAAAAGCATCTTAATTTAACGTTTATAAAATGAAATTGACAGGTGCGAGAAACTTAAGTCACATGATGTTTGACCTTGAAACATGACGTGGCTTCAAGCCAGTTTTTGCATGTTTTATACTGAAAAGTGAAAGAAACACGCGGCGATCAAAATATCTGGAAAAAATAGCATGTGAAAGTCGGGCAAATTAAATACACACGCGACCCCCATGTACTCCATGTTAGCTGCAAAACGTGTTGAGAACTTGCATGATTGTAGAAATAAAAAAGGAAGAGTATGCTATTCGCTGTTCCAATGGTTTGGAGAGAGGGTAAATATCATGTGTCAAACTGCTATTTCTGCATGACTAATCTTAAAGGAGTCAACCGCAAGAACAAGCATTGTATTCAGTATCCTAATGTTCTGTCTGCCATATGACCAGTCCCTCATGGTCCAGGCCTGCTCGTTCCCGAGCCAGATGTTGTAATGGAATCTAGCTCCAAATTGAAATCTGATAACGCACTAGACAGGGAAGAAGGTGGAGAATACATGCCAGAAGAGAATGACCGGCCAGTGCCTCTAACACAAGCAGATCTCAGTGACCTAACATGGGATATAAACCTATCAAAAGAATCGGCACAGCTTCTGGGTTCTCGTCTTTGTGAGAAAAAATTTGCTAGCACCTGCGACAACATTCTTTTGGTACCAAGAGCATGAAAGAGAATTTAGAAAGTTCTTTACAACCCAGAAGGACTCGTCATTAGTTTACTGCAACAACATTGCTGGTTTGATTCAATCAATGGGACTGGACTATGAATGAAGATTGTTGTTCATCGACTCTTCCAGCAGAAGTTTCAAGGCAGACCTCTTTCACAACGGAAATAAATAATCTTCAATCCCAATCGGTCATTCAGTGCTAATGAAAGAAACTCATGACAACATGGATCAGCTACTGTATGCTCTGAACTACAATAACCATGGTTAGTTGATCTGCATTCACTGCATTGTCAAACATTGAGTTCTTCATAAGTTCGCTTATCTGAGGCCCATCAAAGATGCCAGCCTTAAGCTTTTCCAGACTGATCCGAGGAAATAGCACTAATGGCGTTTTTAATTATTTTTACCGCCTCGTATCTCAAAAACGTAACATGATTGAACAAAATGAGTGATTTTTAGATTCTGCATAGCAAATTACTAGGTGTATCAGAATTTTGGGGGAATTTTTGACACACCTAACAGAAAACTGTGAATAAAATATAAAAAAACTCGTACTTTCTCTTTTTAAAGTGGGTTGTTTATTTTCTGTATGGAATATACTTCCTAAATAAAATATTAAAGTTGTTTAAAAAATAATAGAAATATTTTTATTTTTTATTTTTTTTTAAAACAGTGTTTACAAAGTGCCGGTGCGCGTTCAACCAGCCATTTTTTTTTACGCATGAAATCAATTGAATTTTACGAGTGAAATTTTTTTCAATTTTTAAACTTTAAAAATCTATCAAAATTTTTCTATTGGTTCAATTTTTACGATATTTTCAGGGTCAGTGTGAAATTTTATGCTCTTTCCAATAAACCGAATATAATATGTTAGACAAACGTTATTTTTTAAATTCAACTCCCCCCCCATTTTGAAGGTCTATTAAAATTTAAATAATTAATTTACCCACCAAAGTTTTATATATCACAAATTGAAGATATAAGATCAATAAATAATATATTGTAAATTAAAACAAAAAAGAAATGATTTTTGGAAAATTTTTGGATTTTTTAATGTTATGCTTATATTGTTAAGTAAATACCGGACACTGACGACAATTTTTTCTATTTCATTCAATGTTTTCTTTTTTAGATATTTAAAAAAAATTCACTCGATAAAGTAGAAATAAAATATAATAATCAAAAACTCGTGTATTTCATTAAGAGAATAAAAAAAAATCGGTCGACTGGGTTTTTTGTTTAACAGCAAAAACTTATAAGTGAATGTGTGCTTTTTCCAGCTACGGAGGCCCCAAAATACTAATTTTGGTTAACAGCGCACAATAAAAAGAGATATTAATTATGGCATTTATAAGTCACCGTAAGATAATCGTAAAAAAAAAATCAAAGATTTGTCTCCCTTTATTTGAACAGTCAAAAAATGAGTCCGCATTTTTTTTTTGGAATCCTTGTTTAAAAAAGTATTTTATTTAAAAAGGGCATGGAATATAAGTATAAATATGGATAAATTCTTAACAATGAACAATGGAAGTACACATTGAATAGGATTTTTTATAGGTAAGTGATTTTTTGGAATCTATATATATTTTTTATAATCGAAGTAAGTAAAATTTCGTTGATTTTCTTCAAA
Organism: Euprymna scolopes; assembly: GCF_053919585.1. Lineage (NCBI taxonomy): Eukaryota > Metazoa > Mollusca > Cephalopoda > Sepiida > Sepiolidae > Euprymna > Euprymna scolopes. The sequence goes on from NC_136523.1 coordinate 947,363, forward strand.
TGTTTTTTAAAGAACACCGATTTAAAAAACAAATATTGCATAATTTGCTATTAAACCTGTTATTTTTTTAAATTTTGGTATTTGCTCCTTTAATTGAAAAAAAAATTAGGGTCTCAATTACATTTTTCGAGTAGTTATAAGCTTGTAAAGATAGGAGGTCGAATTATTCAATTTTTTTCACGCATTCTTAAGATCGGTTTCTGACACTGCTATTCATGCACGAGTTATATAATAATTCAAGTGTGTGTGTGTGTGTGTGTGTGTGTGTGTGTGTGTGTTTCCTTTTTATTTTTATTCTAATTCAGAGAACAATAAATTAACTTTTTCTGTGTTCCTGCTCTTAAATTAAAAAACAAATTATTTTTACAAGATTATATAAAAATTAGGTGCTTACTTTATCGCCGAAACTGGAGACGCCATTTTATTTCGAGCACCTGTCGATTAGAATCAAAGAGAGAAATCAGTATTTTAAACTATGGCCGAAGTTAGAAATAAATACCAAAAAAATTAAACTAGATAAACTATGAAAAAGAACTATGAAAAAAGTAAATAAAGTGAAAGAGAACATATATCCATAATTGCTTAATTGATTTAATTGATTTAATTAATGAAAACGGGGAAAGTTTTTCTTTTAATTTTAGGTTAATTAATTCTTTCCGGAAACAATCGTTCTCCAGTTTAATTTTTGGTTATTTATTTTATGCTTCAGCCATAGTTTAAAATACTGATTTCTCCCTTGTATTTTAACAGCAAGTGCGCAAAATAAAATGGCGTCTTCAGTTTCAGTGATAAAGTGTAGAAGTACCAAAAATTATGTTACGTTAAAAGTTTCACGTTCAAATATAAATATAAATATTTTTTGCAGTTATAATTTTTTAGTGTGAAAATATTAAAAAAAAAAAAATGCTTAATTCAATGATAATATCAGTAGTTCAAGAAATTAATTTTTCTTTGGGTTATATCTAACTCATTAATAGAGACTTGACGGGCTTTTTCCATAATGTTCCTGTAAAAAAAAAATCTTTTTTCTTTTTTTCAAAGTTACAATGTACGATGCTTTATTTTCATAAAAAAAAGCAAAAATAAATTAATTCATTTTTTTTCTTTTTTTTTTACTACTGAAAACCATAACTTTAGTAAAGATGTTTTTGTTTAAAAAAAAATAATACATTTTCACTAATATTTAAATAAAAAAATAATGGGTTCATTATATTCCGTGATCATTATTTGATAAATACTGCAGATTTCATTAAAATTGGTTAATTTCCTGCTTTTTGGCGAATTTTTAAGTAAAGGAGGGATCAAAATGTTTATACATTTTGAGCATCGGTATTCATTTTGCACGTACCTATTATTAGGCGCTTTATGTCATATACCTATTATTAGGTGCTTTATGTCATATACCTAATAAGGCGCTTATGTCAACAGATATTCAAATCTAAGGAGATAACCAGCATAGACATAGCAAAAATAAGCATATTTGCCAAGGTATAATTTGGGACGCTGAAATAGTCAGTAGAACAATGAAAGAATGTTAAATGAACAAGTGAAGCATACAAGTGAACGAGGCATGAAAATATAGTCATTTTCTTATGCCTCGTTCACTGTGCACTGTTCACAAGTTCAGCATTTGCCCCACCCCCTACCATTTAGCCCCAAAAGTTCCCAGGGAACGTCAAATCCTGGTGAAAATGAAAAAAAAAACGGTGCAGTTTTAGGCCTTAACATATGTAAATTTGAGTTCTGCACCATGCAAAAAAGGAAATGACAAAGTCATTCACCCACTCTCCACCCCCATTTACCCCAAAAGTACCCAAGGCCTAAACATATTTAAATTAGAGTTCAGCACCATGCAATACTGCTAAATAGACATACACGGAAAATTTTGGACAAATATGGTAAAATAGTCCCAAAAATGAAGTGTTTTCATTAGCCCTAAAAGAGCCCCTGGGACACACCCAAGAGTTATCGCAAAGTATAGACAAACACAATTACATAGAAATCAGTTAGTTACAACTTTTCAGAAGTTTTATAAAAATCCAATGCATCAATTTTTTTTAGTAAGCACAAATGTTTCAATTTTAGTCATTTTAACTCGAAAGGCACCCCTAGGGGAAAGCAAAAAAATCCGTTCTGTTACTTTTTTACTCATATCATGTTTAATGTGCAAAATGTTAAAAAAAATTCCAAGGCGTAGTTATTGAGAAAGTGCAGACAGACGAACAGACAAACAGACAAAGGTGAATTTACAATTAACCTCTTTTGTCGGGGGACCAAAAAATAGGGGGGGGGGATAATTCAGCAAAAGTTTCCAAAATCTTGTTCATTTATATGGACGTCTTATTCAAAATAACATCTTAAAATAAATCATTTTTTAAACTTGTTGAATTGGCTTGTGCATTCTTTTATTCATCTAAAGTACATCATCTAATTTTTCAGTTTTCATACTGTTTTAGATTTTTGAAGACAAAGATTTGTCACAATTTGAAAAAAAAAAAAAAAAAATCCACATATTTTTACATAAATTTTGTCTTGTAAAATCATATTTAGCACTAAATATCCTTCAAATCACTCTAATATACATACCAAACGATAGTATTTTCTAAAAGATAATTTTGAATGCTTTAAAACTTGCTAGGGGTTTCATATGTGGACTAGCTTGATTTTCAAGTAACAATTCTAAGTAACAATGAATATGAATTCATTCATAAGTTACTTACTCATCCAAAAAGAATTTGTTTCTTCTATGGAAACTCTTGGCTCCCTTATGCATGCATGAAAATATATCGAGACTTCTTAAGAATCCGATGTGCTTGTGATGAGCTTGTTCTGAAGGTGTCATGTGTGGTTGACCCAAGGATGGGGCCATTATCATTCCCACACATGCCAAAAATGGCGGTATCTCCAATGTGGCTTGTGTGGTCGTGGTTGATCTTAGAGCATTTGTCTCCATCGTGTTGCGAATTTAATGGGAGATTTGGCGCTAAACAGGAGTTCATAATCACCGCTGGCCATGATGTAGATAAAATCCTGTTGGTGGGCGAGTTGTCGATCGTGCTGGCTATGGGACTGCTAATCTGTAGGAGAACTGAGTTTTCTGTGGTGTGTCGCTGATTTACTGATGTCGTCAGATCACCAGTTTGTAGAGGGAGTACTGAGATTGTGTGTCACTATTTTGCTGAAACTGGAGTCACCAGTTTCTACAGAGCGCCAAGGTTGCGTGTCACCATTTTGTTGAAGTCGGGGTTTACCAGTTTGCATGCAACGCCAAGGCTGTGTATCGTCATTTCATTAGTGATGTTATTTGAAATGCAGGATCAGTATTCTGCAGCAGCACACTTCAGATCCTGAATTCACAGCAGGGTCACCAATCTATTGGATGAATTCACAGCAGGGTCACCAATCTATTGGATGAATTCACAGCAGGGTTACCAATCTGTTGGATGAATTCACAGCAGGGTTACCAATCTATTGGATGAATTCACAGCAGGGTTACCAATCTATTGGATGAATTCACAGCAGGGTCACCAATCTATTGGATGAATTCACAGCAGGGTTACCAATCTATTGGATGAATTCACAGCAGGGTTACCAATCTATTGGATGAATTCACAGCAGGGTTACCAATCTATTGGATGAATTCACAGCAGGGTTACCAATCTGTTGGATGAATTCACAGCAGGGTTACCAATCTATTGGATGAATTCACAGCAGGGTTACCAATCTGTTGGATGAATTCACAGCAGTGTCACCAATCTATTGGATGAATTCACAGCAGGGTTATCAATCTGTTGGATGAATTCACAGCAGGGTCATCAATCTATTGGATGAATTCACAGTAGGGTCATCAATCTATTGGATGAATTCACAGCAGTGTCACCAATCTATTGGATGAATTCACAGCAGGGTCACCAATCTATTGGATGAATTCACAGCAGGGTTACCAATTTATTGGATGAATTCACAGCAGGGTCATAAATCTATTGGATGAATTCACAGTAGGGTCATCAATCTATTGGATGACTTCACAGCAGGGTTACCAATCTATTAGATAAATTCACAGCAGGGTTACCAATCTATTGGATGAATTCACAGCAGGGTTACCAATCTATTAGATGAATTCACAGCAAGTTCACCAATCTATGTGATGAATTCACAGCAGGTTCACCAATCTATTGGAAAAATTCACATTAGGGTCATCAATCTATTGGATGAATTCACAGTAGGGTTACCAATCTATTGGATGAATTCACAGTAGGGTTACCAATCTATTGGATGAATTCACAGCAGGGTCACCAATCTATTGGATGAATTCACAGCAGGGTTACCAATCTATTGGATGAATTCACAGCAGGGTCATCAATCTATTGTATGAATTCACAGTAGGGTCATCAATCTATTGGATGAATTCACAGCAGGGTCATCAATCTATTGGATAAATTCACATTAGGGTCATCAATCTATTGGATGAATTCACAGCAGGGTTTCCAATCTATTGGATGAATTCACAGTAGGGTTACCAATCTATTAGATGAATTCACAGAAGGTTCACCAATCTATTGGATGAATTCACAGCAGGGTTACCAATCTATTGGATGAATTCACAGTAGGGTCACCAATCTATTGGATGAATTCACAGTAGGGTCACCAATCTATTGGATTAATTCACAGCAGGATTACCAATCTATTGGATGAATTCACAGCAGGGTCACCAATCTATAGGATGAATTCACAGCAGGGTTACCAATCTATTGGATGAATTCACAGTAGGGTCATAAATCTATTGGATGAATTCACAGCAGGGTTACCAATCTATTGGATGAATTCACAGTAGGGTTACCAATCTATTGGATGAATTTACAGTAGGGTTACCAATCTATTGGATGAATTCACAGCAGGGTTACCAATCTATTGGATGAATTCACAGTAGGGTCACCAATCTATAGGATGAATTCACAGCAGGGTTACCAATCTATTGGATGAATTCACAGTAGGGTTACCGATCTATTAGATGAATTTACAGTAGGGTTACCAATCTATTGGATGAATTCACAGTAGGGTTACCAATCTATTGGATTAATTCACAGTAGGGTTACCAATCTATTGGATGAATTCACAGTAGGGTCACCAATCTATTG